>NC_141327.1:10933336-11095836 GCF_037954235.1 Aulostomus chinensis | reverse complement strand
CCATTTTTTAGTAAAAAAGGGAAAAGCTCTAATTATTTCACTGACATTCACCACATGAGCGGGGTCTATTAATGACACTGCATATGACAAGATACACGGAGCTCTTCCTCCCCTCGCGCCAGACCTTTGTCCGCCCGCCTGCCGCCGGTGCCATGTTGCCATGGCTCCCTCGTGCCTCCGCTCGGCTCGCGCAAACGTTGAGAAATAACAGCGTTGTGATGAATCAGCATGTCAGCCGTGAGGCCAGCCGAGCCAAGGCAGAACCGGGAGATATCGGTTCCACCCGCCACTGCAAGTCACTTGAACGCAACATTTATCTCCTAAATGTTACACGAAGTGAAGGCCCGTCGGAGGAACGAGCGTCTGACACAAAGCAAACGTCAAAACTCGAGCGGGGTCACCGCCGCTCCCGAGCGGTTCCAGTCTGGATGTTGTCACTAGCTAGCCGCTGGACTCCTGACAGCCAACTACACATCACAATGACAGCCGGGCTTGTTTATTGTAGTCGCTTGGGTTCTTTCCGCTACACGTTTGACTTGTGTCAAACCGCCAACTAGGCAAACAGCGAGGACAGTCTATAAATAGTCCGTGAAACAAACAAAAAACCCGGAGTAGTGGACCAACATCTGTCTTACCTGTGAGGAGGAGGAAGTCCGGGTCGATTGAAGCGACAGTTAACCGCTGCCGCTTCAGCACCTCCGAGTGAGGACAGCCTGGCGAGGTGACCGTTGTGTGGATACCGAGGGTTCCCGTTCTCTAACTTGTTACGCTACACACAGATTATCCAGCCGTTCAGAAGCTACACAACAAGGGAATCCCTGCCAAGACCAGCAGCACAAAAGCCGACCTAGTGTCACCCTCCCCGCTCTAATTCCGACACATGGCTTCTTTTTAAAGCGAGGTACACCCTCTTTGTCTGGGATATTATGAAACCGCCGGTTGGTCGGTCGGTGTGGCCGTTCGAGCAACCGACCCGGTCTCGACTGGATGACGACCGGATCGTGATGATTCAGCAGTAACGTTAGCAGACCTTTTAAACAGCAGCTGGGCAGAGTGGGACAGCGGCGGCGGCGGCGGCGGCGGCGGCAGCGCGTCCTCACTCGGCGGCGGTTACGACGGCATGGCAGCGGCGGTGGCAGCGCGTGCACACTCAGCAAAACAACACCGCGATATTCAGCACTTTTCTAAATAATTTCACGTTGGATTTCGACAGCTGACTCACCAGAAGTGAAACCCACCGCTCCTTCGATGATTACGGTTCGCCGGTGACTGGTCGACCCGGTACCGAGAGAAACAGTTGGAGAATGTTATGGGGTTGTTTTTTTTGTTTTTTTTTTCTCGTTCACGCCTTCTCGCAGGTCGTTACATATGATCCACTCCTCCTTCGCTTGTTTTAGTCTGTGTTCGGAGGCGCCAGACGTCAAATGATGTTTGGATCACATGGCTTCATTCATGGAGGATCTACGCAACCTGCATTTAAAGAGACACGTGACACTACGACTTTATGATAGACTATTTATTCTCTGGAAAGTGTGACGAGCCAGCCCCACCTCTTTGTAAATGTCAAAACTTAGGAGCTGGTATTTGAAGAGAGTTGGCAGTAAAACGATGGGACACGAACTCATTTCGAAATAATCTGATAATTCAGGTCTTAATTATGAATTACAGTAGTACTTACATGTTTCTAAATGGAAAAGCAGACCGTGAAGTAAAGAATAATTGAAGGAGATTGTCTAACGTAACATGGGAATTACATCGTAAATAAGTACACATTTGTCCACGTACTGATGTAAAAATGCTCTACTAAATAAATTCAACACATATGAGATACAGTCTACACTTTTCTTTTTTGACTTTAGGTAAATCTATCAACCAAATGACATTCATGCTCATATCACCATTTTACTTCCTCTAAAAGTACATGATATGACATCAAAAATAGTCAGATCCTGTCTCGGGTTCCTGTCTGCAAATGAAAATATCACATCATATTTCTTAAGACAGAGGAGTTATTTCCTCTTGCAGTCATTTTTTTTGTGCCAAAACATAATGTAAGAAATTGAGACTGGTGGAGTTGTTATCATTTAATATGTTATTTGATGAATCCATTCAACTTAATAAAAATCAATGGTATTATATATTTAGTTTAATAAAGATTTTAAAATATCACTTAAATCTGTAATATTTTTGACAAAACATAATCAATATAAGATTTAAAATTGTGTTTCCAGGATCATAATAGCTTCCGCCCATGCAGTATCTCAAAAACAATTTTTGCCCTTTTTCATCCGAGGAAACTCCAGATATTCTATCTACATGAGAAGAAGATATTATTTTAAGGAAAGCCATTTCTGCCGGTGCTGGTAATGAATGTAACTAACACCCCGAAAATTGAGAAAACAAACCAGTTTAATATAAAATGTCCTCACACTGGTGGCTTGTAGGTAAGGAGCTAAATACCCAGCAAACCTTCATGGTGGAAAATATGTAAAAGATGTGAGTATTCTACAATTCTACAATTTCATTTAGCAGACGCTTTTGTCCAAAGCGACGTACAACACAATTCTGAGTTGCGGAGACTCATTTTGTGATGCATTCTGCTCTCCCTGACATTTTAAAAGGAAAATATTGCTACTGAAAACAGTTGAAAACGCTTCAGTGTGTAGAATTATATTTGAGTTGAGAAACTATTTCACATTAATTAGACAAAGTATAAAATTTGTCTGTGTTCACTGAAAATCTAATTTTAAGAGGCAGTCCTAGAAGCAGGGTTTGTGGCATCGCTAATATTTTGGACGTTGATCCTGATGCAAAATGCAACAGACAGAGGTATAATATGGAACACACACTGGGAATGGGCTTTATAGAGAAGCAGGAGACATCTTATTTCCGGTAGTTAAACATGCTAGTTCACCAAAATGTATTTTATGCTTTTCAAGTACTCACAAAAAGATGTCTTGTGCTCATAAAGATGTGTCTTCTCCTCCTGCATCACTTCTTTGAGCCAGCCAGGTCCATTCAGCCTGAAGCTAATGCCGATACTCCGTATTTCCCTCTGCTCCGATTTTAATCGGCATTATGTTTTGGCAGAATACATCAGGGTGGCTGCAGAAAGAGTCAGCCATGTATATGTAGCTTGAAGCTAACAAGAGCTACAGCACCAAAACTGCCCAAAAATATGTTTGCTAACTCTCAAGTGCATTGTGAGTGAATTCCAAGTTTTCTTTATCCAGCTGCACACTCTAACGAATAGACACTTTAATTTGAGCTAAAAACAATTTATAACACTTAAGGTTCAGTGCTTCCATGAATAGGTGTAAAGGAGAGCAGGTGAATGATTCTGCTGAATGCACCAGCTGGTCACTCTCAGTGCTACTGTGAATGAGCACTGCAGCAACAGCAAATTGAGTAGTTGTATTTATTGTCATTGTATATAAAACAATAAGCCTTTTTGTCTCTGTACATACAAACAACAAATGTATCCTATGCATCAAACACATTCCCTCTACAGAGGGGACTCCAGATCTTCTGCCTGTGTCAGGAACACTGATAGGAGTACTGAACTAATACCTGAGGAAACCCAGAGCACCCAAAGGAAACACCCACAAACGCCACAGAGAAAGAACCCAAAATCTACTTCCCGTGAGGCTACTGTGCAAACCTTCTGTGGATTACTGCGAGTACAGCTGGATAAAAAGACGCTGAATATACTGAAAAATGCATTTTGAGAGTTTTTAAACAAATGTTTTTGGACAGGTTGGCTGTTGTTTTGTTGCTGTTGTTAGCCATTGTCTCCATTAGCTTTAGGCTAGATATACATGGCTGGTACTTTCTGCTTTCTGCGGTCACAAAGAAGGGATGCAGGAGTGAAAAACTTCTTTGAGATCAAGACACCTACCTGTGAGTGCCTACACGTTTGGGAGGGATAACTAATAATTCTGCCAGAAATATTATGCAAAGTTTGATACCTCCAATAAAGATACTATATTACAAATAATGCTTACATCTTGTTAACTGCGAAACAATAAATATAAGATTGTGTTTTATGTCTATAGTGAGCTAATCTGGTCCAGTGGATCTTCTCTCAGTTACGAGATGAATCCTTCTGGTCCCTGACAAAATAAACACTTGTGTTGTGTTTCTTCTTTGAACTTGAGTAATATTCTAAATGCAGAGTTCATAACTCAGTGTTTTCATGCTGATCTTCCACCAGTGATCGCAGGACACACTTCACTCCATTCCTGTTAACTTCTTTGTAAATGTCTGATTACCAGATAATCATCAGTCGACCAAAAGTGGCTCGAGAAAACGGGACACACTTGGAAACCCTCCGGACCTGCAAGGTGGTGTATGAAGGAAGCTGAAACTGCCAACTTACCAATGTGTGGTAACTGTCAGAGCTTCCTCTTTTGTGACCATTTCACCTGACAGCTGCAACAAACTGATACTGTATCAGCTCTGAGATCACAGTTGTGCAAAGCTAAACACACACACACACACACACACACACACACACACACACACACACCATTGTGAAAGAGGTAATGTTCCAAATATTTCTCTGAGCCTGGCTCAGTTTTGTGTTTCAGAGAGGATTTGTGTGGATGTTTCATGGTGACTGAGGAGAAGCAGGCCTTTCATCCAGTCACATCTTGGTTCCTGGCAGTCATCCTGGCCTTGATACGATATGCAAACAAGCATGTTTCTGCAAAGGTCAGTGATTACATTGATTGAATGGAGATGACAGGTAGCATCTGGCCTACCTGTGGATAGAAATCTCATGCTGGGCCGGAGCATGCAGACACACACATGCACGCGCACACGCACGCGCGCGCGCGCACACACACACACACACACACACACACACACACACACACACACACACACACACACACGCCAAAATCTCCTACACCCTCTCACATACCCACATAGTCCAAATTTTCCACTCAGGATTATACGCCAATGAACTGCCATTTTAAACCAACTGCTGGTGTCAAGATGATTGACAAAGAGCATGAACGTCGGAATAGAAGCGCTCAAAGCTGCCCGACCAGCGAAAGGTAACAGAGGTCTATTAATGAGAGGCAAATGAAAGTCTCTCCAGGAATGGCTAATCTTAACGGGCAGTGGCAGGAGCAAGCGGAGAATAACCTTTCGGAATAAAAGAGGGATTACCAAGACACTTCAGCAGCGCAGGAAAAACCATCGCACGCACAAATAAACATCCAGCTAAGAGCATGTGGGCTGCAATCTAATCAAGCGTGTGAGGAAAATAAACTAATCCTACAACTGCTATAAATTGTTCAATTATAATGAGGACATGGCTGTTCACAAACCATCACTTTTCTTCCATCGTTTTAACTTCACAATACACCTGTGTAATGCCTGAACAGACCCGCTGGCCTATCTCGCACTGGCACAAAGAGGCATCTGTTAATCCAAAATGCGGACTGCAGGGATGGGCCAACACGTCTTAAAAGTAGTTGAAAAGGAACATGTTAATGCACCTCTTCTCCCCCCCAAGTTATACTAACTCAAAATTGTTGTTATTTTTTAAAGCCCCCCATCACCCCCGCCCCCCATCTTTGCTACTCTTAAGAGGGCGGGACCTCTAGCCAAATCCATGGCCACACTGGTCACAAGTCCAGTTGACAGAAAGCTTCTAAAATTGTTCTGTATTCTTTTCTTACAGCAGCCAATCACAATTCTGCTTGAGACTAAGAAGAGGAAAACACTTCAAAAATATTTTTTGCTACACGCGTAGTCATAGTTTGAGAGATTTGAGGGTAAAAGCTCATAGATAGTGACAAGTAATTTTATCTTGACTGCAAATGTTAACTACCAGTGCATGAGTAGTTGTGTTCGTGTCTCGGGTCAATTTTAAGTCACTCTCAGCTGCCAGGTATGTGAGGACTGAGGAGGTAATTTAACACCACAGGAAAAGTGCAGATAGTTGATTTGATCATTTGGCGCCACCTGCAGGTCAAAGTGTAGTTATTCATTAATGAGGGACATGAGAGGCGGCGCTGCGCTTATCTAGAAGCGGACAGCAGTGGAGTTGATTTACTTACATGTTATGTTAGATTGCAAAGAACCAAACATTCAACTAAGCACGCAACACTTTTATGAAGGTTCTTGTGGCTTTGACATCAGCTGTTGCCTTTTGTCTTTGTAAATGCAATTGGCCTTAGTTAATTATTGTGCTCCTCACAGGAGACAAAACTGGATCGACATCCAACTGCAGTATTTCAATGCTTGAGTGTTGACAGTTTCTGTAGTCTTAGTGTAGAATCATCGTTCTACAAGGACATCAGTCCTTACAGTCAGATGTTGAAGAGAGCTACATGGTTTTGTAAATGTATCAGGAAACGAATACAGTAGTGTGTTGATATTCAGGGGACAGTTCTTTTGAAAACATAGGTAGTTCTAAGAACAAGTACTGTAGTTCTTTAACTCAAGTAAAAGGGATTAAAAAAAAAAAACTAACAGTAAAATTCCATGATTTTTCCATACATTTAGAGGTAAATTTTTAGGAAAATTCTCAGATAAAAATCTGCCAGGATACATGTAAACTATAATCAATGACAATCTAGAGGTTTGGCACAAACCTATATACATAAACCATGTTTATCAAGAGAGATTTTTGGAAGAGGAGCTCCCACATGCAGACATTCTTGAAGCAACTTCCCTTAATTTTTCCCAATATTGTCTTGCTTTCTATATTTTCAAGAACTTTTCCAGGCCTGGAAATTGTCATTTTGAAATGCTACGAATTTTCTAGTAATATTCTTTCCATTTAAGTGGAGTAATATTTGAACACGAGCATTCATATGTGACTCAGGTACTGGGCTTGTGTAGTTTATTCACTGCTGACAAACTTGACCAAAGTTGAGACACAACCTGAGAAACACAGGAGCAGCCTGAAATAACAAAAGATAAATTGGCTTCCAAGTATTAGGTTAAGCTTCTTTAATATTTTCTGGTCTTGTTCACTGGTACACCAACTAAGTGGTAACAAACTGCAATATGTAACGTAGTGATAAAAAAATCAGGACAACGCAATTTAAAAACCACCAAGCAAAGGACTGTTTGCTCTGATGTAGTTCTTTTACATCAGACTATGAACTATGTCCTTTTAAGTAACATTCCTTTATGGGAGAAATGGAAAATTACTTCATGGTTTACACTAAAGGGATATTTATACATAACAAAACAACTGAAAATTAAGTTGCTTTCTGCTCAGTCTTTGTTAATATTACAGACAAACGAATATAATGACCTGAACAAAAGGGGAGATGAGGACTTTGGTTTACAAAAGAGGAGAAGACATTGAAGACTAACATTGACAGCTTTATGGTATCCCAGCAACCATCTCTACTGGGATCCCATGATGGCCCACTGAGCTTTATCGTTTAAGTGCCCCAGATAAACTAAAGGCTTAACACTGAGAGAAAACTTTGCTCAACAGTGTGAATGTGAAGAGCACGAATGTGAGTACCCAGTACGCAACTTTGGTCATGTGTTGTAATGGCACCGCTATGTGCAATGTCTGCACAAGTCCAAATAAATAATTTGTGGGAGTAATGTGGAAGTGAGTTCTGACCAGTCCAGAGTCCATTTCAACAGGCATGACTGACAGCTGTAGGAGATGTGTGCACATCTGAATGTTGGTACACTTGAATTTGGTGTGTGTGTGTGTCTCTCTCTCGGTGTACTCAGTTCTTCTTCTTGATTCCCGGGTTGCGAGTGTTGAACAAGCTGAGCCCTGATTTGCCGTTTCCATTAGCCACTCCGCTGACTGTGACCCCTGGCTGCTGCAGCACCTTGTCCAGTGTGGTTTTCTTTATGGCTGCTGGAGAGATGCGCTCCTGATCAGCCAGGAATTGCAGCTCCCTGGAAAGAGAAGAGAAAGTCTCATGTCACATGTCCATAGTCTAGAACAACTACGTATAATGCATTAGGACGGCAGCAGACTTTCAAGTCCTACACTTTGAAATGACAGGAACAGGACAATTACTGACTTTTGTTCAAGCATGTGTGAGCCACATGTGAGCTTCACTGCAAGAATTAATCTTGTTATCACAATCTATGGAAGCCTATTCATTTGTTCCAGCTTCACTAGAACAGATGCCTCACAACAGAGTGCCAGCAAAAACTAGATTTCAATGTCAGACAACAGACTCTTGTTTGCTGTTGTCTTCCATGTTTGTCCATGCTGTGGTTCATGGACGTTGGCACAATTTTCTGCGGGGCGGGGGGGGGGGGGGGTGTTTGGGGAGGGGCAGGGGAGAGATGCACACTTATCGATGATTAAGGATTTGATTTGAAGTTATTTTATAAACAGCATGAGAACAAGAATGGATGAACATGGCATTTATTGCTAATAAAATGAAACTTCTATACATAAATCAAGGCATTGAAGGAACATGACAGCATTTATGAAAACAGAACAGTCTGCACTTCTGACTCAGGGCTTTCACACTTTTCCAAAAGTGGACCATGTCTCAGTTCACCTACTGATGAATATTTCAAGCGGGGTCGAAACATCGCATTCATCAATAAGGTCACTGTGAGCGTTCATAATGGCCAAATGCGTCAGTCTCTCCTGTGTCACGGTGTTGCACCACCAGGTTTTCAATTTGCGCAGGGCTGAGAAAGAGCGCTGGGACGCTGCAACAGATATAGGCAGGGCCAGAGGGAGCTTTATGAGCTTCTCCACCTGCGACAGCATGGAGCGGCTTTGGGGCTGCAAAGTTTGCAAGACAGACACAACATCTCTGATGGTGCAGATTTCTCGGCCCCTTGGTACATCCCTCAATATGTCGAGCTCAAGGTTTACAGTAGCTGCTCTCGTGGAAAAGGGGTCAGTTCCTGGGAACCCACATCGACTTTTTTCCCCTGAGCTGCCTCAAGAACTGCCTGCTCTTGCCCTGCAACTACGCGGAGTCCCTGCTGGTCAAAACCTTGATGCCTTGCAGTGACCAAGCCACTGCTTCACATGGAGTAAATACAGTGACGCAGGCCAACAAACCAAACACTGTGCCTGCCACAGTCTGACGCAGTCCCGAGTTGGGCACAGGGCAAGCAGGTTTTATTACTTCTCCACATCCAAAGAGACTGGTATAAGCTGTGCTCTTTGCTGCTTCATGAATAACTGACTTCTCATAAGAAGTTAAGTTTATCAGCAACAAGGCACACTTCTTTTGCAAATTTTTGTTAACACTGAATCCAGGGAGTGATTTGCTCAGCGGACAAACACGTAGTCTGGGCATGTTTCCTTTAATCTTGCCTGCACTCCCGTGAACCCCCCAGACACGTTCCTGGCTCAAAACAGAAGCCTTTCAGCTTCTCTATTGGCAAATTGAGCCTAACAAGGTCATCTTTTAGACACAAAAACAGCATCTCTGCTGTTGTGTCTGGGCATTGCAAATGCCATGACAGAAATTCTGAACTTCCAAATTGTGATCAGCAAACTGTATATTGCATGAAAACTGCTCTTTGCCACTGACATCGGCAGTCCCATCAGCAGTTAAGCCAAAAAGGACTTTGGGACGCTTTGGCGCCAACTTTTCTCTGTATGTCATGCACAAACAGCTCCAGAGTTTCATTTTGGATGCTGCCAGACATCAAGTTGTCTTTCCTTTTCATCCAGTTCTCCAGGTCAGGATCAGCGCGTACCCTCTCCATCATTAACTGCCATAAACCCCATCCCCATTTGCAGCCCCTCCCTGGGACCCAGGAATCTTACGTAGCTGAAAATGAGCTCCAGCATTTTCCATGCTGTTCTCTGTTCTTTAGCAGTGGCCTCATGCAGCCAATCTTTGGGTCGCATCTAAATGAATGCAAGTCTTCCTCACGGTCCCTGATCTTCTGTGTTGCTCTTCTCAAGTTTTAAAAGCCTTCATCATTCCAAAATGACCAATGACCACGACCAACTTGCTCTTGACAGCCGACCTGCACACACCACGCCATCACTATTTGCAATGTATTCCAGCCACTGCCACTCTCAGAACCAGGCTGCCTTGCAGGAACGAGTGAAGTCCTCCCTTGAAATCCTTTTTGCGACATTTGAGTTGGCTTTATTGAACTTACACTGCTTGTGACATGAGGCTAACAGATCAACCAACAATGTGCGCTAAACAATGGTCATTTTAAAAAATTTGTTTAGCCAAAGTCACACTGACCTGTCAGACGCAGCCTGCCTACATACAGTAGCTGAGGCATCTGGCATAGGCTACTGTATGTAGACAGGAAGGCTGCATATCACCTCAAAAGAATCTATGCATTAATTATATTAAAAAGACAAATGTAAGTCAGACAAAATGAATTTAAATTGGGATTGTTTACTTTTGTGTAATGCTGTGGGTAGGGAGGCTGATGGGGTGTGGGGGGCGGATGAGAGGGGCTGTGGCCGAACCCCCCCCCCCCCCCCCACACACCTCATTTCAACGTCTATGCTGGTTTTGTTTTTTTTAGCTAACTCAGCTACATGCAATCACATTAGTGACTTTGCTGCTGTGTCTCACATTATACTGTAAGTGAAACAAAAGATCTTTGAAATCCTACTTGATCAATTAATCTGGATTTAACAAAATTTGATGTGGGTTGTCAGTGTCAACTTGGCGAAGAAGTATGAGAAACTGAACAAAAGGACAAGTGTTCTGGCCCTCAGCTGCAACTTAGGGTGGGTGAGTCATTGTCTCCCTCTCGTGGGAACAGCATACTCAACGAAATGCGCTTCATACTATTAAAAAAAATTATGTGCATTTGTGCATACACATATCTAGAGTTTCTCTGCAAAAATATGAAAAGTTAATGTCAACTGACTAAAGAGCTCATTGTTTCAAGTCATTTTAAGCAGCTGCAAGAACAACTGCTGTGTTTCTTCACACATATCACATAGATAAAATAATGAAAATGTTTGTTTTCTTCTCTGAGAGAAGCACTGGAGGCTGCTGAGCTGTATTAAGACATGCTGAGCAAGCTTTTGCTGTTTACAAAAAAGGATGTTAACTGTCTCTCATCTTTTTGGAAGTGGAGGAGAGATTTCCCCACTGTGCATAAGGTCTCTGCAACCCTGATGATGACACTGCTCTGACCAAGTCTGTCCAAGTATTCATCAGGAATGACCGGAGGGAGAAATCTGCTGACCCTTCCACCGATGACCTGCTGGACACTACATCATTAATGAATCCCAGGTTCAGAGAAGGTGGAGGAAATCGAGTGCAGAGTCACACCGGAGACGGAGGAAATGCTGTCTGATCAGGTTGAAGCCAAGTCAGCTGGTTCACAGCCACAGCACCAGCAGTATTGGAACAAGAGGCACCACAACCCCTGGAAGCCTCTTCAATATGGCAACAACTTCCTGTGCTGCTCTATCACCGAGAGAGCGGACTGAACATTTTCTACCTTACTGCAATCTGTGTGCACAGACTGTGACTCCCCTGCAGTGGTGCAAGAGCCACAAAGTAATTTCCCAAACCTGAAAAATTGGGACCACAATTATCAGTTTTTGTCAGCCTCCAGGTTTACATCTAGTAGAGCATTTAATACCAGTTGGGAAATGGTTTCAGTCAGAAGCCGTTGAAAGGCTTGTGTTTTTGGCACAAAACCTCAAGAGACACAAAAGCTCACACACTCAGAGTGCTTTGTCACGGTGACAGCCTGGACCTCTGCAGCTGATGCACTGATATTTTTACCTGAGCATTTTTGAAAGCAGTCTGGTAACTTTTCTGGTAAATACAGTAGCTGTGGAGAGAAATTCAAAATGTTTCCCTTTTTACTTGTGATATTACCATTATTTTTCAAAGTTTGATCTCACACTCTTCATTAAGACCTCTAGGACTGACAGTCTGGAAAGTAAAATGGTTGTATTTGGAGTAAGACAGTATTGAAATCTCATATTTTTCAAAGAGGAGCACTGGGAGCATGGTGCACTGGGCTTCTCTCTCCTCCTATATATAAATCATACTTGTATGTGTTACTAACTCATCTTCTTCTCCAGAGCCTTTGGGCTCCCCACATCCCAGATTCCGGGTGCTGCTGGAGGAGGATCCCTTTCTTTCCCTCTTTATCTCTGTCCCTCTCTTTCCTTCTGCATATCTGTCTTCCTCCATTATCTGTCTTTGTCTCTGCCCCGCTCTCTGGCTCTCTTTCCCCCCAACTGGTCAAAGCAGAAGGCCGTCCCTATTGAGCCTGGATCTGCTCAACGTTCCTGCCTGTTAAAAGGAAGGTTTTCGTCGCCGCTGTTGCCTGATGTGCTGCTCATGGAGAATTGTTGGGTGTAAATTCATAGAAGGAGTGTGGTACTGGACCTGCTCTACTTGTAGAGTGTCAGGAGATAACTTTTGTTGTGATTTGGCGCTATTTAAATAAAATTGACTTGACTCACGCAGTTCTCAAATAATTGATGACAATACACCCAAAACTGTCCACTGTGGGATTTTCTACTGGGTCACACTGATCTGGCTCCACTATCCTGGTTTTAATACTCTTTTCCTACAAATAAGCGGGAATGAGATCAGATTTTGTCAGTAATGTTTCTACAGAGAGTAGTGCATCGACATTCCCAGTTAAATCAATTAGTAAGTAGTGGATCAGAGCTCACAACATGCCAGTGTTTGTCAATATTTTTCAAAACCTATTATTTCAGCGAAAATCAAAATATAAAACTCTAGGACCATTATTTGTTAGTTGTTGTTTTGTTTTGTTTTTTTGACAAGGCAACCCTCTTGTGTTTCAGGGCTGATTCTGTCTACATTCAGAAATGGTTGAGTGCCTCACCGTGTCCTAATACACGAAGCCTCCACTGCATTGATCAGGAGGCTGCGAAAGCCGCCACTCTCCATGACGTGAAGAGCATGGATGGTGGCGCCCCCTGGGGAACAAACATTGTCCTTCAGCTGGCCAGGGTGCTGCTCCGAGTCCAGCAGCATCTTAGCTGCTCCCTGGAGAGGGATCAGAATGAAAAAATAAAAGTTTTAGTTGTATAGCTTACTAACAATGTGAAATATTAACAAGATAATTCAAGTTCATCCATAAGCGTGATCATCAAATAACAGTTGTGAATATTCCAAAATGTTACAAATAATCTGACAGATGAATAGTTCAGCGAAGCTGAGACAGGACTATGAAAGTATTGTGCCTTTAGAGTGTTTCCACAAACAAATATGGAGACAGACGGAGACACTCGTGCCAAAACGTGACAAAGCAAGAGGACAGGAGCTAAACAGTACTGAGAACACAACAAAGCCTGTGGCAGCGGCCATAACTCTGTGCTATACATCTTAATTAATCTTTTTTTGGATGAACAGGCAAACACATCATCCTAGCAGACTGTCAGTAGTTAGAAAACTGCAGAATGATCCTGAAGTGTTTTCTCTTGCTTCAATTATACAGACCATCAGTGGGAGAATGTGTGTGAGCGCGCGCGCGCACACGCACACACACACACACACACACACACGACTGACCAATAAGGCCTGAGCTCCAAGTCTGACAGCCAGCCTTCTGGGCAGCCCCATCTTCACTCCTCCATCTGCTAGAGCATCCAGAGCTGTGAACGCCTGTTTAAAACACACAAAATGGTTTATTTTATTTCCAGGCAACACTCATACTGGTAACACAACTTTTCTTCAGTAAAAACTTTGTTCACTTGGGTGAGTTTTCTTCATCATCATTTTCTTTTATATATATATATATATATATATATATATATATATATATATATACTTTGCACATTCATTATGAGACAATCCTTTTATTCAGTACTGCACAATATCACTTTAGACAAAGGATTACACAAATATTAAAAATTCAAAAAGTGGATCACTTATGAGATGACCGATCACTTACGTAAGCGGGTCCACTGCCGCTCAGTCCAGTGACGGCGTCTATGAGGTCCTCCTCCACCTCAGTGCAGAAACCTACACTTGCCATCAGCTGCTCCAGTAACTTACCATCCTCCACCTAAAAGAAGGTGAGGATAAGGACATGCTCATGAAAACACAGGCAGTTACAATTACACATAGTTAACTAATAACTCCTGAAAGTAATTAATTTGGTCACAAACCATTTAACCAAATCCATCCATCTTTCTCCATTTACCTCTGCATGAGTGCCAGTAGCGTAGACTGTAGCTCCCTCTCTCACCACCACTGGAGTATTGGTCATACACCTCATGACTTTAGGAGTTGGACGATACTGTAGCAGTTTCTGTAAAGTAACCACAATGGGAGCATGTATAACTGAGTATATTGTAGAGAATGTACATCACCTCTTTTATTTTTGACCTAAAGACAGGAAGTTGGTTAGAAGTAGCACGTGGTGGCATTCACAAAAATTTTCAAATACGGGTTCAGATTATATTTTACAACATGAAAACATACAAAACTACCAAAATGAAGCACAACATCATTTGACTGATTCAACTCTTCGGATTTATGATTCATTTTACAACAACAGAGGCAACTACTAGTACATCAAGTCCTCAGCATTGAACCATGGTATTGAAATACATCTTTTGATACTCATTAGGCAATTCTGTGAAAGTGGATACCTCGGCCTAATAAGTGAAGAAAGACCACTATGTCTAATTTCCATAATGTATTAAAAAAAAAGGTTAAAACACAAGGGAGAGTGGCACTATGGAAGAGGAACTACCACCACACGGGAAACAGCAGAACACAAATAACAGAGAAGGAGAGACAGTAAATGTCTACTCAGAGTTATAAAAAAAAATGATTCCAAGGATCATTTTTCAATAGGCATGCAAAAGAATATTATTTTTTTATGGACAAGCAGCAGCAAAAAAAAAATATTTATGAGATTGACAGTCCCAAATGTTCTGAATAAATGTCCCTGGTATGTACTCATTTTAGTATAGTCACTGGCATGAGCATGTGGTGTGGTGAAGATTACATGGTCAGTAGAAATGTGGATGATTCATCATGAACCTGTATCATAAATGCACAGATCGACTGTTATTTGGGTATTTATCCATTTCCTTTCCGTACATGGAATTACTGCCCCAATGCAGTTGATCAAATGAAAAAGCAATAGCAAGCTGGTCACAAAAAGAATGTGAGAGACAGCAAAAGAGGCGGACCTTCTCTATGGAGCTGATGGTGACACCTGCAGCACAGGAGACTATGAGGTGGCGGTCTTCAATGTCTGGCCCAATCTCATCCAGAACAAAGGGGATGATGTGGGGCTTCACAGCCAGGAAGAGTACGTCACTCTTATTGACTGTTTCTTTGTTACTTGTCGTTAGGTTTACCCCCATTTTCTACAAAGGAGGAGAAGGTGGGAACACATTTTAATGGAGGCAAGCAGATGTTATCATTACAGCAGAAGATTGTATCCTATTGAACAAGCACACACTCGCTCATTTTCCCATCACTTCTCACACCACACAGCCCTGCAGAGCCTTCTCTTCTCACCCTCAGGCCTGATACGGTGGGCAGGTCACTGTCTGGGGAGCTGGCTGTTATCCTGTGGGTAGCAATGACACCTAAGGAGGGAGGAGGTCCAAGAGTGAGGTTCCAGAGGTGGATAACAGGATAAATACACAGATGTACATGAAGAAGAGGAACATGTATGTGAAACAGCTACTTCATAGCCAGTTGATGCGAGCCTCTAATGCTTTATTAGGGCAAAGTAAGAGTGCTCACCTGCAGCCGTGAAGCCTTTTACCAGCGCATGCGCCAGCTGGCCTGCTCCTATAAACCCAACACTCATTCTGACAGATGATGTGGCGTCTCTTCTCTGCAAAAAACAAACGTACAAAAAAAAAAAATAAACAGCTGGAAAGCTGTTACAGACTCTCAAACTCTCCCATACTATATATGAATTCACATTATATGTTGAAACTACACTTGATTCTTCTAAAACTTACTTTTCCATCTGCTTATCAAAATCTATCCATTTCTTATAACTTATCAAGACTGTGCTGTACTGTTTGCTACTGATGACAAAGGGTACTACTGCACGTTGCTTTGGACAAAGTCATCTGCTATAAAGACATAAAGTAAAGGAAAGCTGAAATTGAATGGCAGAGAAAAATTACGAGCAATTGCATAATGTTCATGATGTGAACTCTTTGTCCAGTGCTAAAATTAGTTTAATCTTTAATGCCTAATGTTTACAAAAAACCAAAACAAAAAACAAGACATAAAAACACCAAAGTGTATGAAGTTAATAATGCAATCGCTGCTAGCGAGTGCCCCGCTAGCTGCTCCGTTAGCTTGGGTTCACATTAATGCTAAACACGACAAATTCGTACTAAACAGAGATAGTTACCTTTCCCTGAATGTCCCAGCTGAAACTCCTCGACTGACCAACTGAAGCTAATGACCTTACTGTTATTAACCGATTTCAGAAAAGAAGATAAAATGCCACTTTCCTGTCAACGTGGCTTCCTCTCTTCTCGACTCGACAAGTGCTCATCATTAAATCGAAGACTTGTGGTGACCAATCAGGAAAGAGACTTTGTGAGCTCCTGGCCAATAAAACCGCACCTCACTGCATTTGGGCGGGATTTAGAAAGCCCCTCCCACCGAGTTGCATCAGTTCAGTGGATTGAATCAGGGTGAAACCGGGAGGGAGAAACTAGGTCAAAATCACCTACTTTCTGAACTTTTAGCTGCACAGACGCAGGGAATACAGTGCAGGTACAGGAGAATACAGGGGAAATCTAGTAATTACACGAATAATGACAAATAATCGAATTATCTACATATGTATATACATATATTTGTATATTTAGATCATTCAACAAAGAAAGACTGAGCTCAGGATGGTTCAGAGTGCAGTGAACTTTCTGTCCTTTGTCCTAAAGCCAACATGAATTTCCATCTTTAAAGTCTCTAGAGAGGCCCAACCTCCACACTATCTAAAACTATAAAAGACTGATAGAATCAGTTGTTTTGTCATTATACAGTTTTAAATGAGGATATATTTTAATTAACTTATCATTTATTTGTGTGAGAAATGTTGCAAATCACGTGAAAACTAGATGTCTACTTAAGAATGACAATTCAATGAGAGACCCAAAGACTGAAGAGTCCAATAAAATGGTGTTATGTTTTTATCCAGTTGTCAGATGTGTGATACACAACATAAGAATGCCAACACACCCAAAGTTGTTTTAAATTTTGACAGGTAGTGTTGGTGGAGCGCTAAAGCACCTGTGAATGACAGGCTAAACACAGCTGTCAATTCGACCCAAAATAACATTACACAATATATACATGTCAATGGATGGGTGGATAAAACAATTTAGTGGCACATACACGCAAGGTAAAATGAACACATCATACTCTGACAGGAGGCACACATTGTGCAATTGCCCAAATGTTTATTTAAAAAAAGAGAACAAATAGATTACAAATGATAGCAATTGTTAATCAGTCATTGATAAATGAGTCACTACTGATGGTCCGTCAGATGAAGTTGTCAAATGAGAGATTAATGCCTTTCCTTCTGCACAGGATCGTTATACTTTAGTGGAAAGATTAACAAATTACCCATCAACTTCTCAAGTCCAATAACATTTATTTTGGCACACAGAGAACAGATACAGAGTCAGAGCTGAGACTTCAGCCTTACCACCTGAAGGATGGAGTCAAAGAAGCCCTGATTTCCAGGTTACACAGTCTTTTTACACTCTCTTGTCTCCACTCGCGCAGGGGGGGGAGCGCATCCTCGTTGTGTATCAGTATTTTTCGATGTGTGTAGCCAATCTGGCTCTACTTGGTTAAGAACGGGTGAGTTAGCGTGTGGTGCGTTCTAATCTAATGTGCAAGCTGCAGCGAACAGCAAGCACTTCACTGAAATGTGGCAGTGCATGACAGGACCTCTTCCTGTTTTTTGTAAGCATAGGAATACATGCAGAATTATCCACAAAAGTTGCTGAATATATACCTGATGTGTCAAGTGGAAAATGGAGAGACATACTTTTTATGCTGCTAGTGTTTTAAACACTTGATTATTCTGTGTGCCTGACGTCAGGAAGATGACCCCCAAAAACGCCTGCCCCAACTTCTCGTGTCAAATTGACACTGATTATCAGACCAACATGTGTTAGCTCAAAGAAGAGGCACATCTCTGCTTTTGAAATGCTGGAGCTTGAGCTTTTGATATTTTTGTTTGATAAATTATTCTTACATTTATTGAAATAGCTTATCTAATAAAAAATAAATCTTCAGCTGTGATTTGAACGTGGATTTTCTGTGATGACTTCATTCACTGAACATCACGTATCACATTTTCTGTTTCAAACAAGAAAAATGGGAACAAAATGATTTGATTCTCTAAATTGATTCAGAGTATCGCCGTATTTGATGGAGTCGCATTCAAATGAGTGGCTGTCATTCTAACAGGAGAAGCCAAGTCTTTTTCTTTTTCATGTAGACTGGACGGAATGTGAAACAGAGCAGAAAAGGAACACCAATGAGCTGTGGTCGTCCTTGGGTAGTTCAGTAATGTATGGTCTCAATATTAGCCCTGAACTTGGCCTGTAACTTTCAGTTTGATGTCACAATCTCAGCTCTGCACATTTCAACACATTTCTTCCTGTATCTTTTATTCTCATGATGTAGCATACCATGGAGGTAGTTTACACCCTGCAAGTCTCCTTTAAGAGACTATATGCCATGTATGTTCTCAGCGGGCTGCTGGCCTGGAATGCAGGCCGGGGGCTTACACTCCTGTCTATATATAAAGTAGACTTCATAACCCAGCTGTTAGGGTACTCTTCGTCCTCACTCAGTGTGTTATAATACCACTACAGGTGGGCACTTCTGTTTGATAAATACAAACATGAACTACAAATAACCATTTGTACATGGTTGATTTCAGGTTTTATTCGACGCAGAGGTGAGTAGTAATTTGACCGTCCTTACGTATTATTTTCAAAACCTAGGTTCTATAATAAAGGTTTGTTAATAAAACTTCTTGATTTGATTAAATTTACACATGACGTTAGGCTTTCTGGAGAAGACAGTTATTCTGATGATGACTGGGCCTGAACGTTAATTTCTTTGAAAGCGAACAAGTGAGGGAGTTCAGTTGAATTTAACTGGACTGAATAGATTTTGATGCCTTTTTTGTTATTGCGCAACTGTACGACAGAATTTTGCGTCTACCGTGGTACATACTAATATGAAAAGAATTTTAAAAAATTCTACAATATGTAGGGGATGCACGGTGGTGCAGTGGTCAGCACTGTGGCCTCACAGCAAGAAGGTTCCGGGTTCGAGTCCCGGCTTGGGCACGGGATCTTTCTGTGTGGAGTTTGCATGTTCTCCCCGTGTCTGCGTGGGTTCTCTCCAGGTACTTCGGCTTCCTCCCACCGTCCAAAGACATGCAATTTGGGGACGAGGCTGATTGATACTCTAAATTGACCGTAGGTATGAATGTGAGTGTGAATGGTTGTCTGTCTCTGTGTGTTGGCCCTGCGATGGACTGGCGACCTGTCCAGGGTGAACCCTGCCTCTCGCCCATTGACGCTGGGATAGGCTCCAGCCCCCCCGCGACCCTTAATGTGTAGGAATAAGCAGAAGATGACGATGGATGGATGGACTACAATATGTAGGCCGTTTTAAAAAAAAATGTTCAATAGGAACTAAGGTCCAAATATATGGCATCCTGTTTTGACCGATTCCTAGAATACTACTTTTTTTTTTTTTTTTTGCCCTAAAACAGAGAAATTACAGGGTCAGGAATCATGTGGGTTTTGGCATGTAATTTCAGAATGGGTACTGAAACAGCCTCATTATATTACCCCCCGTATATGAATCTATATAATTAAAATATCACAATATCAATGTTCCATCCCGGACAGTGGCTGTGATGCACCGTCATTCTCATCCTCCCTCTCTCCGCTTAGTGTACAGCCTCAGGATGCTGGACTTAGGGTAAAACCCTCCATGCATGTTAAGGAGCTTTCTAGTCTTGATGTCTGTGGCTTCTGTCTCCTCCTTTGGCCAGCTTATGATCCCAGCTGGGTATGTTATGAACGGCAGTGTGTACATGTTGATGGCTTGGACCTTGTTCTTACCATTCAGCTGACTTCTCAGAACTTATCTTCCTCTTCTTCCTTCCTGGTTGTGGCTGACTTCCTTGCTGCTTCCTTGTCGAATTCGAATGACATGTCCAGCATGTTCCAGCCCGCCTTCTTGATATCAGCGACTTCCTCAATCTGGTGGTTGTATATACTGTGTAGGGGCTTGTCCATCCGTGACTTCAGCTTCCAGACTGACAAACAGCTTCTGGCAAAACCAACCAAACATTACTGTGGTTGACAAAAAGCAGAAGAGGGCAGTGGTGATAGATGTGGTGATACCAGCTGACACCAACATCAGGAAGAAGGAATATTGAGAAGTACCAGGGGTGAAAAGAACAGCTCGAACGGATGTTAAAGGTCAAGGCTGACATGGTTCCCGTGGTAGAAGAAGCACTCAGGGCAGTGAGCCTCAAACTGGGAGAGCGGCTCCAGCAGAACAACACCTGAAACCTCAGTCCAGAGGAGTGCAGTCCTAGAAACTGCTAAGGTACAGCGTAGAACCCTCAAGCTCCCGGGCCTCTGGTAGAGGGCCCCTGCAAGAGGATGACACAGAACCACCCTATAAGGGTGAGGGGGACATTTTTTTTAAGAGGTATGCACAGAATTTCCTGCCATTTTTTTTGCACTTTTTTGGGGTGGGGGGTGGATAACTGTTCTCCAAACCAATAATTTCAAAAAAGCTCACAGTGATTCAATTCAGTAATAGCTTCACACACAGACAGAAAGTCATTTTACTACTGCATGCCTGTCTTCTTCTATCCATCACTCAGACTTAGCATGTGTGCTGAGGCGTGACAACACTCATTCAGTCTTTCTTTTTTTGACAAAACCTCAAGATATTTATTAAAAAATACCACAGCGAACAACCCCGCCTCCCCTTTATCTTTTCTTCTCTGAACAGAGTGACAAGCAGCATCTTTTGGGCCCAAAGGTGTGAATGTGTGTGTGCTGAGAACAAGGGAAGGACTTAGGAGACAGCAGGAGAATCAGCTTTGTTGAATGAGAGAAAACTTGCACAATATCACAGACAGACAGAGGATCTTTCCCTGGTGTTTGATTCCTTTCTCCTGTAGTCTGATACAAGAATGAGACCATACAACTAATGTACAAAATGTCTCATGTGGGAATTATAGTGCTTTCAGGTTTTTGCCAAAAGCTACTGAAAGATTTCCAAAGCACATCCAAAAGAAAGACATGCACCAATGTACAGTGTGTCATACCCTGACAGAGGACTTACCCAAAAATGTTCACTGCAAAAGTGACAAACAACCATTGGCACATAGGCGATACCATAGCCTACTCCATAGTTACCGCGTCAGCAAAACAGATAAGGTCCTGTAAGTCAGTCTGACATTAATTAATCATATATCAGCATACAAGTTAGCAGAATGCTAACAGGAAGTAGCCTGTGTGTCCTCCTGGCGGTGTGGGAACACACCAAAGACATAGTCATCGTTATTCTGTGAGCGTGATTTACCAGGCTGAGATGTGCTTAATTAGCATTGTGTGACCTCCTTTTTTAATCATGTGACTGTTAAAGAAATATGATGAAATAAAGCTTTTAAGTGTCAACTTGTCCACAAGATTTAACAAAACTCTGACCAGACGTCACACAGTGACGATTTTTGATTGCGCACCTTTCTGATGGTTCACTGGCGTTCGTCTATGATTCAGAGGTTTGCAGGCTGATCTTTTCTTTACTTTGACATTTTAGTGGGAATGTATGTGAAACTACACAAAGCTATTTCTTGAATGAACAAGTGTTTGATAAATATACAGTTAAAGTAACCAGGAAGAAAAGCTGCGTCAGTTCAACATCAAAATATGTAGATTAAACTTTCTAGTCTTTATACACAATGAAATAGGCTACAAGTGCGAAATATACTCAAATATCAGAGGATCATAGCAACCTCATCACATAGTCAAGAAAGGTTTACATCATCATCATCATCATCATCATCATCATCATCATCATCATCATTTCTTGAATTTGATTATGAAGAGTGAAATACCAAATACTTCATTAAGGTAGTGTTACCGGTGCAGATGCCTGTAAAGGAACACCATGATCACATCACACCTGTACTGGTCTCTCTTCAGACAGGATTGAGTTCAAGCTCTTATTACGTTTCGTAAGATACCAAAACAGGTAATGATGTTTTGTTACATGTGTATTGCACAGTATTGCTAAACCAGTTTTGGCAATAAAGTTAGATCATAGATTGTATGGACCCAGTGCTCTACCTTCTTCTAGGCCTCCAGGATCCTCACTCTCTTCCTCGCAGCCTCCTTAACCTGCCACTGGTCTTCTGACTTTGATGTCAGACATCTGACTTCTTTTCATTTCATTGTGATACCTAGCAGACAAACATTAGCACCATTCCAGCTAGTATTTAACTTCTGTCCCTCCCCCTTTTGATTTATTGTCTACTCTGAACGACGGCAACTAAGCAGAAGTGTCAACATTAAGAGATGATGTAGTAGTCTCACATCTCCCTATGCACTGCTTCTGTGCTACCACAGACAAGTTTGTGTAAAGTTTTTTAAAACACAAAGAAATTACAGCTTGTTTGCCTTTATTTGGTTAAATTTGATCATAAAAGTTGGTCTTCACAGGAGGACAAAGTACAAGGGAACCAGTAGAAAATCCTGCTGTAATGTGAACAATATTCATTTGGTTTTAAGTTTCTACTGATTTTTCCACCCTTGAAATTCCAATAATCTCCTGGTTCAAAGTCCTTAAGTCTTCAAGGCTTCAAAATGTACCTCTCAACATTTGGTAAAACTAGAGCTGAGAGCTATTGGGGGGAAACTGACATCAGCAACTTACGTCATGAGGGGTGAGTTACATCAGCAGTCGATCCCCTTTCACCTCATGTTCCCCTCACTGGAGAATCAGGGGAGAACAGTTATGATGGACACCTGTCACAGCTCATCTCTGTCAGTTGGTACGGCTAGGGATATGTGTGAGTGTGTGTGAGTGCTGCAGCTATGTTTAAGTCAGACGCCTGCTGGGAGAGAGAGAGGTGAAACAAGTGCCAGACACGGAGCAGCTGCTAAATGGGGATCTGCAGAGGAGCCAAGCGTACATGAGCTTTAATAGAGGTACAGATTGTTCCGTGGCAGCTCTCTCAGAGGTAGCTGACGCGAGGCTCTGTCATATTCCACTGATGTTGCATCTCTTTTGGAGGACAGTCAGGAGACAAGTACGAGTGATGCAATTGTTGCTTCCAAAGGGCCTGTCAATGGAAATACTTCTCAGGATTTATCAGATGAAAATGACTTTGGAAGCAATTCACTTTCATTATTAACAACACAAATGAGTTAAATACTGTCACCATTTAGAACAAATCCCCTTGAAACCAACTGCTCTAGGGCTCTTTCTTTATTTGCACACTTTTACACACTAATTTACACAATATGGCACTATGTTAAAAAAAAATGCTAATCTGGAAGGCACATAATGATGTTTTCCTGAAGTCTTCGACAGATTTGTATACATGGGCAGCCAACTGTTGTTGGATTTTCCCACTGAGCATAGAGAGCATAGAGAGAGTGTTCTGCGGCACAATGGTTTCCCAAGGACTTATTATAATACATTCACAGACTCACAGATGTGACAGGGGAATACACTGATCCTGGATTAGAGAGACGAGATTCTCTGAGGCTGAGGTGGCCAAAGCAGAGAGGAGTGAATGATGAAGAATAAGGGTAGGGGAATTTTCATCACGAGTGAAGGAGGGAGGAACGGAGAGAGGGAGGGAGAGGCAAAGCTGTCTCTTCTTTGCTGATAGAGAGAAGTCTCTGTCTCCTCCTTTATCCCCATTAGTACAGGAGGAGGAGAAAGCAACTGTCGTGTACAAATGCTCAAAAGCTGGCTGAAGCCCTCAGCAAGACATTTGATATGACGATCATATGGTTTTCATGACCTGGCTCAAGTGCTGACTTTAATGAGATGTTAAAATGAGGAAAAATACAGGTGGAATCATGAAATTAACCACGAATGAACATTTATACTGTCTCAAGTGATCAGTGTAAAATTTGACGATAGTTTATGGGTGTTCCAACATTGCAAATGTGTTGCACTATGACCATGTTCAAAATTGCGAATCATACATATTGTTTTTATTTGATCATGTAAGATCATTAATGGCATTGTTAGTTTACATTTGTAAAATTTGTATAAGAACATGCTAAACTTTTTTTTTTTAATTGTTTATTTGAGTGTCACATTGTACATGAATGAAGACCAGTACATAGAAGAATTCATGGTGTAAATGCACCCAAATTAGCAAGACTGCTAATTTACATTTTGCCTGGGCTGGTAATAAGAAAAAAATAAATAAAAAAGTTGCAAATATAAAACTATAGACAAAAACAACATAGAAATTTCACTGATAGATGAGGACAAAATGCATTTTCCAACAAATCTGGTGAATAACAGTGGTCACAAGGCAAACTAGAACTTGAGAGAACATAATTATTGTGCATTCTCACCAGAACCAGAGAGAGGTAGATACCCTTCTCTAAGACCCACTGAGACTAACTGCAAGTGCTAGTTAGCATAGCACAATGAATGGTAACAGGTAGGAAGCGTTAGCATACCTCCATGGATTGATTAGATCCAGGATCTTGGTTTGCCCAGAGGTAATCCTCCTCATCCTCTCTCAAAGCCGTCCATGATTAGTAGCAGCAGGCGCTCCTCTAGTCTTTAACAAACATTTAGTTTTCTTGGCTGGAGTTACAATGGAAATGTATTTGACAGAGGTTTGCTAATGCCTCCCATCCACTACCATTCATTGTGCTAAGCTAACTAGCGGTCAGCAGGTTTCTGTAGGTCTCAGCTCCCTTATACTTCACTACAGTGGTAGTCAACAGTAAACACAACACTAGCATCTTATCACAAATTTAATTATCATCTGTCTAGATATACGGTAATAATTATTTTTGGATTTGAGTGTCCATCACTAGCATCTCTTGAGGTAAATACAGTATCGGATACACAGGTTCATCAGCTAGTCTTTTACCGTGTAACATGGGTTTAGTACAGCTTTATATGTGAGAGCAGTGAGAGCACAGTGTAATTAAGCTAAACCACAATGTGTGGCATTTCTTATACATGTAACCACTGATGCATAGTAAAAATATAACCAAGTATTCAAGTAGCAATATATCTTATATATTCAGAGATTTGTGTTTCAAATATTTTCAAAGTGGATTTAAATGTAGAATCCTATAGAGTTCAAACACACTGCACAAAAATCGCATCTGACCTGACGGGTTGAACAAGGGAAAGCAAATGTTCACTTAACCTTTGACCTGTTGTCTAAGGACATGTTTCTGTGACCATATTGTGGATATTGTGGCAGCGTAGGTGACAGAGGGGGAGGAAATAAAGCTGGAAGATATCTTAGTACCTGTGCTTGTCATCTTGTCTCTGATTGAAGACAGCAGCTTGTTGTGCTGTGTCACTGCTTCAATATAAGTGCAAACAGCTTGTGCTTATTTTGGGCAGCCTGGCTAATGTCCATAAATCGCTGGTGTTTGGTTCACAGATGGCAAAGATGCCACAGATGCCAGTGTCAGATTTACTATTTATATTCAAGACTTTTATATTTGAACGGCGATAAAAGAGGAAGGTTCGAGTGTGTTAAACCATTGAAGGCTGAGAATAGTTTGCATTCCTTATTGAATAAAATTTGTCTGGATGCACCAGCAGGCTCAGGATATCCACCCAAAATAATTCAGAGGGCAGAAAGTGTCACCTTGGTGGGGTGTGGTAGAGAGGGGAGTAGTTGTAAAATTCCTGATGCACATTCCATACTGCTCCTAGCAGAGATGTCCTGGTCCTTGGGGCTTTGGCAAATAGCTCCCTATTCATGTTTCCTGTTACTTTAAATATCAAATAACTTGATCATGAATAATAAAGCAGATGAATAACCTGTAAACCATGATCATGTGTTAAATCCGTGAGGAAGTGGTCAAATGTGAGGGGATAAATAGTATCCTCTGGGAGTAGACCAGGTCCGCCATGTACAGAGCAAAGTTGACCGAGGAGAACACCGCCACCACAACTTTGCTGTCCCATGGACAATTCCCATGAGGGCATGATGACGGTCGCCATGGAGAGCCATATTTAGTGTCAAAGCAGAACACCGGCCACACTACAGATGCACTCAGGTAGAGCAGAACCTCCAGCAGGGTGCACACCACCACAAAGCGGTCAAAGGGTATGCAGCGAACAGCCTTAGTGCGCCCACACACAGTCATTATGACCACCAGGGCAGTCAGAACAAAGCAGAAAACATAGACAACCACGCAGTAGATTGTGCCAGTATAACGGGAATACTCGCTCCCATTGGCCAGAGCTCCAAAGATGATGCAGGCCACAAAGCCCTGAACGACTTTCAGGAGGCCAGAGACAGTGGCCATGTAGCCCCCCACAGTCTGGCCTGGCCTGGCTCGGCACAAGACCACCTCCGCCCCGTAGGCAAGAGTACCCAGGATGGAACAGACGCTGACAGCAATGCGGAAATCCCGGACATAACAACCGGCGTAGGGGCACTCAGATCGGACAAAGAAGAGCGGGTAGACCACAGAGGCTGTCACATACCTGCAGATCAGAAAAACACAAGAGTGGATATCAATAAACTAGTGTAAGATGTTCTCAGTGTAATAATGATAAAAAAAAATTGATGTTTCACATGTACAATGTCCCGAGGGAACACCTTCACCCAAAGTTCAAGCTCATGAAACTCCACAATGTCAGTTATTTAATATGAATTTCACGCTTTTGTTACTGTGAGATTCAAATCGTTTTCTGTGGTCTTCTTGACATATTGATACATGAAGAATGAAGAGCCAGTGTCTCAATGGGATTTAGGAAAAAGTATTCATGTGTTTGTGATAGAGGGCAAAAAAACACATCATCTAAGTCTCAGATCTTTATTTTGGTTTTCTGTGTGTCAAAGACCTGATTTTCAAAAACTACTGTTGGTTTACAGAACCAGTGCACATTTCTTTCTTTCTTTTACACCTTCTCTTAAAACCTTTATTTATTCAACTTAGCCAGGTGACTGATGAATAATTTATCAATGGATCCTCTTGTTGAACAGAATTTGTGACGTAGGCAGGTTCTGGGTGTAAGATGAAAGGGAAAGCGCAGAGACAATTTATAGCTACAGCCACTGTATAGATGTGCGTATTTGCACTTAACATTACCAACTCTGGCCCATCTGAGGATCAATGTTACACCTGAACTTACATGAGCGTCGCAAAGGCGGCACACGTGACTGTGAGGTTGTCCCAGGATATGGGCAGGAAGCTGTAGAGACGAGTAGCATCCAAGAAAAACACCAAAACTGACATGGCAAAGCAGAAGCACCACGTCGTCATGCAGAATACACCATGCGACCCACTGTACCCAGCACTGTGGGTCACCATTGCAATCACAGCACAACCCATAGCTAATTGGCAGAGCCGGGCAGCACCCAGAGGTGAGAAGAGAGCCCTCTTATTGAGGTACGGACCGCCCTGTGAATCCATACGTGGCTGGAGGGAAAGTCAAGAAATACAAATTAATCTTCAAGGGTCAGATGTGGCCTTTCAGTTTCAGTCAAAAGTTGAAGAGGTTTTTGTCCAAAAATGGGATATCCACAGATAAATTGCACACTGGAGAGTTTTCAGAAATTATAAAAAATTCTCTTGCATGTGAATAAATGAACCAGCTAAGGAGGCACGCTCGCCTTCCACCTAATTCACCTCAACTTTTCAGCCCGTCAGACGAAGCTAAGGAAAATGTTGTTAGAAAGCAATTAAATAGATGTCTGCACCTTTACGCTCAATGTTCAAACTTCCAGTGTCCTTGACGGTCTTGTGGCAGGCTATCTAGACATTCCTGCGTTTAGCATTTTTAGCTTGATTGGATGCTTGATTTCAGGGTTTTGGGGCGCATTGTTGTGCTGTCACTCCCGGAGGGTCAACTTTCTCTGCTGCAGACTTGAGGAGGGCTGAGGTACTCTATTCCTGAATCGCTAAATTAAAGTACGTCCAAGTGAGTCCGGGATGTTGAATCAAGTTGTGTCCTCTGGTCAGTAGTCAGGGCAGAATCTGGTACGGTCAAACCCCTCAAGAAACGGTCCGGCATGGATTCAGATCTCCTCGGATCTCTTGTACGGATATATTGGCCGTGTGTGTGTGTCTGCTGCTGTTCACGTACACCAGCCGTCCTCAAATATCAACTCTAATCTTCGTCACTCTCTCTTCCTCACACACTTTCTCCTTCGTTACTGTCTTGCCCTCTGCAGTGTGGATGGTTTGCTTGAAGTTATTTAGGGTTGGGCGTGTGTGTTAAAGTGGTATGGGCATTTGGTTGGGCGTGGGGTCGGGGCACGCAGACGCATTACTGACCCTGTGATGTCATTGTAGTCTACAAAGACTGCACAGGTCACGTTCAGTAAGTGATAGTGACACAGATATTCAGTGCTGCACAGTGTAAAAGTGAATGACAGCAATCTGATTCTGCTCTTGTTGGTTCCTCTTTGAATTAAACTAAAACTGTGAGCAGTGATGTGAACAAGCAAACACACTGCGACACGAGCAGGGCCTCATACCCCTACTCACATTGCAGTGTGTGTCTGTTCGTTAGAGTGCGGGGCTGGTTAGACCTGACGATGTTTGGATATTTCATGATAGAGCACACTCATGCATGCACTGGGGAGCATATATCATTTCCTTCATCCACTAGATGGAGCTAGAGATCTCACACTTCACCATGTATTTTGTTGCTGGAAAAGATCTGACCACGTGGAGTCCAGTCTCAATAGTTTCTGGTTTTATAGTGAAACATCAAAATTGGATGCCATGGTCATGGCGTTTAACAAAAACTTAGAAACCCATCGTCAATTCCTTAAAGTGTTTCTGACCATACTTGGGTTGGAGCTGGTCAAATTGATTATTTTATCTGCAACAAGCAAATGACTGTCCATTTTATCTTGAAATAACCAGAAATGCCCACAGTGTATTGATCCACGGCTCTGGAATGTAAATCAGCTGTTAAACTGATTTTCATTCTCAATTCAGGCTAAAGAAATAAGCATTTCTTTGTTTCTGCCAGAAGAGGAGGGAACCTCAACTTTGTGGTTATACGCTGCCTCCGACTGAGTTGGAAGGTCAAATATGAAATACCAATTTGTTGCTTTTATGCTGAAGTACTTTGGAGGCCACTGGTTCATTATCACATATAATGATTACCAGGAGTGAACAGGCCTCTGGTTTATGTCCTCAAGTGTGTGTGTGTGTGTGTGTGTGTGTGTGTCTGCAGGTGTGTGACAGCCGTTGTCTCTCTGCTTCACACCAGTTTAAACTCATGAATGTAAAAGCATCAGAACAGCGACATCTCAGTGTCACAATCTTTTGATGCAGTATCTAACTGATGGAATTATCCAGGCACAGATGTTTGAGGTTCAAAAAACTGGAAAATCTCTGCAGACACATGCAGCAACTACCAGAGAGATGCTGGCTTACGTAGCCGCTGTCCCCTTTTTACAGGATTTTCACATTCATATGTGGCATTGGCAGCTTGAATATGGATCAGTTAAACTGGTTGGAAGACAGAAATAAAACAGATGGTATATAAGTTTGAGCAGTGAAGTCTTTAGAGAACTTTAAATGTGTTGAAATAAGAACTGTAATTATGCTTAAGCAATTGAAAAAGAAAGGTAATCTGAATCCTCGTCATCAAGAGGTGAAAACATCAAAGTAACAAAGCTGTATAACTTTACTCTAGCAGCCGCTAGAGGGCAGCAATCTTCTTTTCGTTTAGGCAGCATGGCTGAACTGAAGAATAGTTAACCACAAAAACACGCACGACATTTAAGTCTTTCCAAAAAAAAAAAAAAAAACTTTTCTGGAATACCCATCGCTTCATTAGACTCCAGAGGCAGTTGTAAGTAATTCATTTGCAATAGAGAGACTGTGTGTGTGTGTGAGTGTGTGTTTGTGTGTGTGAGAGAGAGAGAGAGAGAGAGAGAGAGAGAGAGAGAGGGGGGGGGGATGGAATGCATTTCTACAACTCATACACAGCTCCCCTCTGTGTTTGGACTCTTTTTGAAGTTCCTCCAACAGCTAAAACACAGAGGGGTGGGGGTGGGGGGAGAGTGTGGAAACCAGTAGATGGTCTGATAACGTCAGTCAGAGCAGGTGAGTGTTATAACCCTAACACATGTTCAGCTGTTTCTCACACTGTACCTCAGAAGCCCAGGACAGCCATACTTGTTATTGCTTTTTTTTTTCTTTTTTAGTATTTATAATACTTTTATGTATTGAGCAAATTATGGATATTTGTTTTCTTCAGATGATGTTTTTTTTTTTTAACTTATTTTGAGGATAAAAAAACAGCAATTTCTCAAGAAAACAACCTGTCTTGAACAAGTAAATGAAGGAGATTTTGAAATGTGTTTGGTCCATCACATCTGATTTCTGCTTTCATCATTGCTGCAGACTGATAGGTGCACTTTGATTTGGGATTTTAATCTTAAATCCTTTGCAGTGTTCAAGCTGTCATAAAAACATGCTGATACTAACAGGTTAATTAAGCTTTCAAAGCAATAGTGCTACTGTCAAAGGAGCCGACTGACACCGTTATTTCTAGTTCGCCGATTTACTTCAATGTGGATAAATAATTTAAAGATGCAATGGGCAACATTCATACCTGGCGGTCAGGAGGTCTCTCACTCTTCTACTGGTTCACAGTTTGACACAACTAACCACATTGGTCTAAGTTGGAGTCGCAGAAATAAGACAGACAAGTCATGTGACCTATTTCGCTGCAACGCATTTCATCGTGTTTTCACACACTAACCATAACAACATGAACTTGTACGGGGTCAAAGTGTGTAGCTTGTGTGAATACTATCGTTAGTACAGTAATAGTAAAAATGCAGAGTCCTCTGGTTTTAAATAATTAAATGTCACTTTTCTGCTGCATGTATTGTCCTTCTTAGTAGTTTGATGGCTACTGCTGCTATAATAGTAATGCTCAGCAGGAGTTTAGTTCTATTTCGTGACTGCTGCCTCATTTAATGAAAAACCTATGCACAAACAAGTAGACAACTTGCTAGAAAATGTGAGCTTTTCTCAGGCAAGCCGGGGTATCAGTCTCTCACAAAACTACATTTTTTGGTCTTTCTTCAATACCAAATCAGTTGAAAAAATTCAAAATATTAAGCGACTGCCTTTTGAATAAGTAGGGCAAGCACTGTCATTTAATAGAAAACATTCCAGCTGAACGAATAAAACCAACTTTAAATTTTGATGAGTTTTTAAGTATAATTGGAATCCCAAGCTTTCTTCACGAGGTCAAGACATTCTTTAACAATAGATTGTGATTGAATCTACACCCCGAAAAAGTAACCAGAAGAACCTTGATGCGACATTTATCGGGAAGTATTATAATTTAAATGCAAGCACAAGACAATCATAAACACATTTTTGAAACAACAATCTTTATTCTCTTTACAGTTCTTGAAGCTGTGCTGAATAAAATCTCTCCAACAATCTTTCCTCATACCAGAATGCAACAAATTATTCTTGTCACTACGATTCAGTCGTTTATCTCAAAGTGGAAAACCTATTTGAGTGCAGGCGTCTTGCACGATGGATCAAGTCCATTGTGGTCAGAAGGTTGAGCCGTTATTGCTGCGCAGGAAAGGTGTAAGTGCTCTACTTCAGTGCCCAAGGCAGTCCGTCCTCGTTTCAACACACAGCAGAAGTCTCATTTCTTCCCTGTCAATCAAAAATCGTAACAAATGACCATCACAGAAGTAGTTTTCATAACGATGACATTCAAAATGTCCAGAGAATTCTTTCTACTTCATGTTGTTTTGTAATGAAGCGATCTCTGCACTGTTCACGGCCAGAATTTGAAACGCTGACACTGGATATGCATGAAAAATCAGTTTTTTAAAGCACTAAATCATCAGAGGTCTGTTTTTCAAAGCAGCCTGTGCAGCGTGTGATGTGTGTGTGTGTGTGTGTGTGTGTGTGTGTGTGTGTGTGTGTGTGAACATAAATCTGATCATCTGGATTTAGGAAGGAACAGATGACTGACAGCTGAAAAGATGCAACAACAATGGCAGATCATTTCCACAGCGACAGGTCATAGGATGGAGTTTAGGTACGTCTCCTGGCTGACAGTGTGTCAGGGTGTGTTTTCTGAAGGGTTCCACACATGGAGTCCATCATTCCTGATTCAGCTTCCCACTCCTTCGTCCTTTCCTTTTAACTTACCTCATGAAAGAGAAACCAGCCACAAGTTTCTTAAAAGATGCCCATGGACACACACGGAGATCAGCCAGAAATAAAGTGAACACAAAAACATAAACAAGACACAGACAGAAAAAAGGGAGCAATATTCCCAACAAAAACATCAATATGGTGACCACAATAGAACAACTGAGAAGCGCCGCACTGGGCCTGCCACGGAGGCCGCTGCTGTGTGATGTGGCCCAGCAGCAAGCTCCGTCCCTGGGCCCTTACTGTTTGTAGTGGTCGCCTGGGCTGGAGGGCTGACCAACATCAGCTCATCGCTTCATTCTAACATGCATCTTTATCTTCTGAGTCACAAGGAGTTTCAAAAGGCCATTTCTCATTGACTGAGGTCTTCGGGTTTGTGTGCGTGTAAGAGAGCTTAGGATGACAGGAACTGGGTGGATGAAAGCCTGATGTCCAGTAGAAAGAGAGCTTATTCAAAACTTGGGGACATGTACCCCTAAGGGTACACAGTTACATCAGGGGGTATGACTGAAAAAAAAAATCTGCAGTAACCTCTCAAAACCCTTCATCAAAAATAAACCAGTATTTAAAATTATTCTTTTCCACACTCTGTGAAGACGCTTCTTCTCGTCCTCTAACTGGATCTCACTCCAAATGTCTAATCTAGACACCAAGTTCTAGCCCGTCAGAGACAGAGAAGGGCTGTCAGGGGATGACCAGTTCCTCCTGGGTCTGGACCCCATATGGAATCTAACTTGTTCAAACATGGTGAAACAAGCTCATCCCACTCCCGGGGCAGCAGCACAGTCAGTGAACACAGCGCATCAGCCTGCGTCTGCTTCACACTTCCAGTACCACACCTGACATAGCAACAACATGAGCAGCGCTAGCCTAGCCACTGGCGGTGCTAGTGCAGCTAATGGCAACGGCGAGAGCATACAGTACATGAATCCACGTAAGCGAGAAGTCGTTTATATTGTGACTGAGCCGCTGCGCATCATCTCAGCTGTTTTCGTGCTTAAAATGTCCACTGGGCACTGGTTTAAAAAGATTTGCGTGGTCAAATGTTAAAGGTCACTGTGATGGGTATAACATTGCAGTCGTACAACCACAATACAGTGGTTCCTGTCTGATGAAAGACAACACGCTTATGAGGCCGAAATAAGAATAAAAAAGGGTTCATAACAGTATCATGTCTTCATATAAAGGGCCTACTTTATTTGTTATACTCTCTTCTTGGCGAAGGCTTACAAATACTGCAAAAAAAAAAGAAGTAGAAACCACAGCACCCCACTGAGAATGGTATGCTGCAATACTTTTTACCTGAAAAGAATTGTAACTCTTGCAATGTATGGATGGCATTTGGCTGTAAGCAACTTCAAATATTTTTGTTGAATTGTGTCTCGTCTTTAGTTGCAGTTCAAATTAACAATAAAGCAGAGACTCAACAGGAAAAAGATCACGAATGACTCCCAATACATGCAAGTGATCCACAAAGTGCAAGGTGAACAGTGTGAAGTAATACTATGATTTATTGGAGCATAATATAAAATTTCAGGAAACTGGACACCGGTACATCCCTCCTGGCCACGACATATCAGGACAGTGAGAGCAAGTTCTGCCTTTGATGGCATGATAAAAGACCATCATTTCATCCTCTTTCTACCAGTCAAGAAAATTACCAATCATGTCTTTGAGTGCTGAAGATGAACATAAAAGCTTCGGTAAACAGCATTATGGTCTGCTGTCAGTCACTGGAATTTGATATAAATGTAGCGCTGCTGCTGCTGCTGCTGCTGCTGCTGGAGTACAGTTACTAAAGCTGTTGCATGACTCAGTCACATACACGTCCACACCTCTTAATTTTGTTTGAAAAAATTAAAAATCAGGATGGCACAGAACACCAAATCTGCTCTTTAACAGCAGTGGACCAATCCACAGCGGAGGAAGCAACCAAAACATGCACGTGAATGTTTTAGTGTGTGTTGTTTTTCCCGTCCCATGCTCACCTGGAAGTTTGAGCCACTTTGGCACCTTGCCAGGGTCAGATCTGTTAGGTTTAGCAGCCTGGGTGTTTGCGGAGGGGCCTGGCTCATCCGGTGTGGATCCACTGGTGTCAGCTGTTGGCTCTGGAGGAGGCAGCGGCTCCACAGAGGCCACAGAACTAGGGGAAGGGGTCTGGGTCTGGAGCATACAGCTGAGATGGCAGATAGGGGGGAGAAGGGAAAAAGTTGAAAGCTTAAAAAAAAGAAAGAAAAAACAAAAACAAAACGAGAACAGGGAAGATGCCTCACAAGAGCTGTGAGGAATTCATATGTCTGCTTGGTGTCATATGGCAGCATTGTTTTACTGGTGGAGGAGTAGCGACCTTGTAAAGGAGCAAAAGGACAACAGGTGGGGGTTTGGGAAATGAGGAAATGTTTGTGAGAGAGGGAGAGAGAGAGAGAGAGAGAGAGAGAGAGAGTGAGAGAAAGAGAGAGAGAGAGGAAATGAGGGTGTATGGGGGCACCTGCTGTTTAGGCAAAACCTCAAAGGGATTCCAATGATGACAGCTTTGTGACAGGAAAATAGGCTGGTTGCCGCGGGATACAAATGCATATACACACCCATACTCACGCATGACCAAGCGCAAATTTAAACACACACGTGCGAGCAAGCGTGTGCGAGCAAGCGTGTGCGCGCGCACACACACACATATAGACATACCTTGCAATGGACTCATTGGCTTGCGAGGATGAGACAGATGATCCAAGGAGTTCCCTCTTTAAGTAAAATTCTGTAGATGACAAACAAATAACTATTGTTCAGTTCTATTACATTCCTCAGTAATACACTGGTATCCAAATCCAAATCAGCATATGAAAGACAAAAAGAGAGAGGGAACCTGTCTTCACATCAGAGCCAAAGTGCACCACGGCACCAGGAAACAGATCAGCCTGCAGACGAGAGAAGAAGTTAACAGAAGCCTTCAAAAGGATGTTTGGCACACAAGTCAATTTCTGCATAACATGGAAAAATCCAAACAACACAGCCTCCGACTACACGCAAACCAAGTGCTGCCACCACATCCAAGCCTGAGTCAAGTTCATTTCTAAAGAAGAATCCTTGCTCGGGGATCTGAACCAGTAACCACGGCTCTTTGAAGCAAGACCACAAAATGAGCCCCAATCAAATGGTTAGTGAAAACACTTTCACCCCTGAAGCAAACACTCCTCTCTGGTGAGAGTCTTAATGATTATAATGGACCAGTCGCAGGCAGATATTATGTACCGTACAATTATGAGGTAGAGACACAGACAAGCAGGCAGGCAGGCAGGCAGGCCGGGCCCATGTCTGCAACTCTAATAGAATGGCGACAAACAAAATCAGTTCAAGAGAAACAGTCGTCTACACATGTGCACAATCACGGAAACGCACGCGCGACACAGCAAAGAATGAGCAGAAGCAAAACGACGACGTGAACTCAGTGATTCAGTGGTAGAAGCAAAAATGAGCAAGCTTTCTGCTTCAGGGGATGGCAAAAAAAAAAAAACACCAACATAGACAGATGCTTCCCGTAATAAAAGAAATCAGAAAAGACTGACTCTTGCCTTTTCTTTTTCTCCCAGTTAAAACATCTTCTTTTAACCAGTGTTAAGATTTAGCTGCTTGCAAAGATGATGGCCATCAATTAAACATATATAACGCTGGTTAAAGTCTGAATATCGAGCAGCAAGTAATGATAGAGCATAAAAAGGAGTTATTGTACCATGTGACTTGAAACTACAAATTTTAATGACTAAACTTAAAATACAAAATTAAACAAAATTAAAAAAAACAGCCACGCAACAGACTTTGATTTTTTGAAGCACCCCCCCAAGTAAAAATGAGTCAAAATTCTGCTGCTTGTTTGAATTGAGCAAAAAGTAGCATCAATAAAGGATTCAAAGGATTTGATACAGTGAGATGCATCAAAAGTTGCTGACAAGTGGATAGAAACCGAACTGAAACATAAGCCGAATGAAGATTCATGCCTTTATCTTGTATGTGACCTTAAAGGTAACACACCAAATTTTGGGGGGGAAACAGGCTAATTGTCCATCGTCCCTGGAGTCTGACAACAAGATAGGTAACCCTCTCTACTCTAGGTTAGCATATGTCTGTCAAGACTCATCAAATACTCTTTTTTTCACAAATTAGACTTTAATTTTATGTGAAACATATGTATAACAGTTGCAATTAAATAATCAAAATTCTTGACGATATCACGCAGCACCTCAACGGCCCCATGGTAATTTCGTTAAATGAAACATCTGTTGACAACTAGAAGGGCAGCAGCTGTTGCAACTAATCTATGATACTTGATGACTTTTGACTGAGTAATGCTAACACTTCTTATGCCATACTGTTCATTGTGCTAAGCTAACTAGCAGTCAGTAAGTCTCTGTAGAAATCAAAGAAGGGAATCTATACCCTTTTCTGGCCATGGGTGGGATGGACAATATAAATATTTCCTCAAAAGTTGATAAGGTCCTCTAGCATTTGTTGGGTGACAGGCTGACAGCGTAACTACAGATATGGGGCTTGGCTGAACGTATGGTCAGGTTAGCTTGCCCCTCTATTCTCGTTTGTTGGCTGCTAAATTGCGACACACTGGCCTAATTGCTCTTCTCCCAGCTCTGTGAGCAGTAAACAGTCTAACAGTGGAACATTCCTGCCATCGTGCTCCCTCTGACAGTGTGCGGCACGTCCCTTCCAGAATCCTTGTGTGTGTGTGTGTGTGTGTGTGTGTGTGTGTGTGTGTGTGTGTACACAAGTACATTGTAGGGACTTGTCTCTCTCTTTATAGGACAAAAAGTCTGTCCCAATGACATAAATAACTACATTTCAAGGTATTTTGACAGGGTCACTTTAAGGCTAGATTAAGATTAGGCAGGTAGTGGACATGACTATAAGTAAATGTGTTGTGTGACAATAATAGAGGGGAATGGAGGAGGGGGGAGAGGCAAAACGGATCCTGATGGAAGACAGAGGGAGAGAGATGAGTGAGGGAGGGAACGCCTGGTATCAAAGGGCTGCTGGGTTGGGAAACATTCCTTTCCTGACATGACACAAAGTGATTAAAGTGTGTGTGAGAGAATTTGTGTGTGTGTGTGGGGGGGGGGGCAGAGAGAAAGAGAGTGAAAGAGAAAGAGAGAGAGAACATGTACATGTATGCATGTGCATTCTTGTCTACGTGACATGACATGATTAATGATTCCTTGTGTGTATTAAATAGTGATGTTTAGATGGGAAAATAGACAGTGTGTGTGTGTGTGTGTGTGTGTGTGTGTGTGTGTGTGTGTGTGTGTGTGTGTGTGTGTGTGTGTGTGTGTGTAAAAGAAACTGAGCAACTGTGTGTGACATGACACCAAGGGGATTAAAGATTATGTTTTTGTGCGGTTTAACACTTTTAAGTCCCTAATGGATAGAGACATGGGGGTTAGGAGGGGAGTGAGGCACAAGAGAGGGTCGGCCAGGGGGGCGGTAGTGGTGGTGGAACATAGTAGAGCAAAGGCGAGGTGTATTGAGGGGATTAAAAAATGTATGCAGGGACAATCCAGACAAGGATAAAAAGATGAAAATCAAAGAGCGATAGGTGCATCAGGACATCTTATTCAACGCAACCAAGAACGCATGAACCCTCTTATAGGCACACGGGTGTTTCAAGGTGTGCTTTTGAGGATTTTTATCTTTTGTCCCTCCACGGAGGTGAATCTTGTTCATCTTCACTCCACACAACTTTCTCTTGCTGCATTGCTTCAGGTTGAGTGAAGGTATCAAAAGCAAAAATGCTGACGGAAAAATGTTCTACAGTCATGATTTATAAATGAAACAGCAGGGAGAGCTGACGAGGCAGCTAATAAGAGTGATCAACCGTAGCAGAGGAGAACATTTTGTTTTTCATTTGTATCTCTTCACTCTCATTTCACTCTCATCTGTTTCAGTAAGAGAATAGCTCTGAAGTTGAAGGCAGCAAAGCATCAAGGCTGCCCAATGCTCTATGCCGGCATGTGTGTGTGTGTGTCTGTGTGTGTGTATGTGTGTCAAGATCAAAGCGAGGCCTGTATTAACCCCATGTGCCAGTCTGGGAAAAATCAAGCCCAGCTGGGGTCAAGGACAGTGGAGAGGGGGAACAAGTGTGAGAGCGTGGAGGAGTGAGAGAAAAGGGGGAGAATGGGAATGTGGTGGGGCTCTGAAGAGGAAAAGGGGACCAGTTAATACATTTTACAGTTTGCCTGTGTGTGTTGCTGAACCAGTTTCAAAGATGGAGAGTCGGTGTTGTAGTTGTTTTCTGTGGTCACGTTGTTTGTGCTTGCTGCAGATGTAAACCACCGTGTAACGTATCTCACCTGGAAAAGTGTCACTGACGGATCGTCCAAGATGGTTTTAGGGGGGGTGATGACTGAAAGAGAGTTAGTTGAGAGAAAATGATAACAGGACATGTCATCAATGTCCAAATCTAAACTGGAGTCACGATCAGGGTGAGGCGAATGAAAACGGATGGCTGAAGGCATCTGACTGGTTTCTGATTAAGTATGATCACCATGAATGAAAGTACCACGAATGAAACTATGGCACTGTTTGAATGAAGCAACTAAAACAAAACAAGAAACAAACGACTGAAAAGAACAAATCAGAGATAAATTACATTTCAAATTTAAGAAAATTACATTCCTTTAGCTTAAGTCCCCAGTTACACCAGTTATAATAAAATTATATTCCGTTTTGAGATGCGTGGACACTAAAGATGGAAAGATGGAAACCATTTTGAACAGATCTCTAGTAAAATTCTAATTAGTATGTGATGGGAACACAAAAACAGCAGTACTCCCTACTGTACTTGCTGGAGTTGTGAGAAAAACAGAGTTACCGTTTTCAGGTTCTGGAATTGGTTCCATTCAAGATTTGCGGAGCCTTGGTTCTAGCTACCAAACCGGACCATATTCTGACTAGTTTTGAGCTGAAGCATTTATTATTGTTACTCCTACTACTATTTTCACTACTATTGTTATCTCTGCTGAGGGTGTAACTCACAATACTATCACAATTCTTTGTACGTGATTACATTACACATTGTACGATGCATGTATATGATGTTGTCATGGTCCACCAAAAAAAAAAAAAAATAATTTTTTTAGTTTCTCCTTGATAACCAAATTTCAGGGTCTGAATAAATTAATATTTTGTGAAAAAGGTCAAAATAAGGTTCACACACAGGCAGGAACACGGTTATTAGGAACGGGTTAAGCAAGAGATCACTAACAGCACTTTTTAGATTTACCTCTAAAGAAAAGGTGTTGAGATGACTTAACAGTTTGCTTGTTTACAAAGAAGCAGAGTATTTGGGGTGTATTTGGAAAGAGTGACTCACACAGGTAGAAATTGAGCTGCGGATCCTCCAAGTGACTCTTCACAAAATGCCTCACAGCACCAACTGGACAAAAAACAAAACAGAACATTGACTTTATCACAAACAAATCTACATGAATCACTGTGTGGAGACAACTTCAGTTTTTTGATGGAATTTCCCTCATATTCGCTGTTCCACTGCGTGCCGTTGGTTCTGAGGTGGGACTCATCCCTGGAATTACAGACCTGTCTCATTCTTTCTATCTCTCTGGTGTGGCTTCAGTCGTAAATGTGGGGAAGGAGCCGCAAGTAGCGTTAACATTGCAACCATACCTGTGGCTAGTCTGCTGAAATCAACACTCTTCACACTGCGTGCACGCACACGCACGCACACGCACGCGCACACACACACACACACACACACACACACCTGTCTCAAGGGGCCTGAAGAAGCCCTGAAGAACATGTCTGTCTGGAAACTGGACCCTCAGGACCACCTGGACACACGCAGTTAAAGAGGCTTTGTCAAACAACTTGCTAGTCGGGACCATGGTCCATGTGTCCATCACTCGCACTGACTTTGGGATATCTGTCCATCTTCTCCTTCATCTGTGCTTCTCTCAAAGTTTTAGTCATTAGCGGCGCCTCCTCCAATAATTTCCTGCAGAACAGTGGGAGAATGTGATGGTCACAGTGAAATAAAACACAAATCCAAAAGTGGAATTAACTATCAGCAGAGAAAGTCAACATTTTATTGGCTAGCCTCACTCGTGTGTGGCCGTGCATGCCTGTGTGCGTGTCAGAGGCAGAGAGGAATGGCTGCGGTCGGCTTAATTCCACCCTTGATAATTGCAGTCATTGACACGGCAGTAGTGAAGCCATGAGGCAGCCGGCTAAGTCAATGCAGACAGTGATTAAAGGGCTCAACCTGACGGTGTTTGGTCGTTTGCTGCAAGATAAACGTCTACACAATGCGGCTTTACTAATTGCTGCCTGTACGCCGTATTTAGAAGCTTTTGTGTGTGGTGTCTCATAAATGAGAACATGCTTGCAAATGTCTTAGCAGCTGTAGTCTGCAAAGGCCATGGCCAGAGAGCGCTGAGTAAACACATCCGCATCTGTTTGGAAGAAGCACTCATAAATAAATAAAAACTTCAAAAACACACCCAGTGATGCCCAGCATTCCCCCTGCTTATGGCCTCTCATCATTCCTATGGTATTCTGCAATTAAGGCTTATACATCAACACAACACCGCAGGAGCACATGCCAAACGGACTAATTATCCGTTACAAACAGTGCAGGAACACATCGGATCCAGACGTGTTTCTGCAGCAACGAGGTATTTATACTAAATATCGCACACAGTCCTCTGACCCTCTGCTTCCATTCTCCCCACCTCTCGCTCTTCAGCTGGGCGAAACGCTTGCGCACATCATCCACCGTCACTTCAAAGAACTCATCAGGCAGATCAACATGGTCTTCAGAGTGTCGGGACACAGACTCCAGGTGGTAGATAAGAGGCTCTCTCTCAACTGGCTGCAGTGAGAGAGACAGAAGGAAAGAGAATGAAGGGGTGAAGACTTTTTTTTCATCCAAAGCACCCTGAGATGTCTAGACTTTGGAGGAAATGATCAAACCCTTCATTAGTGACAGAATTGTAACAACAGTCTGACTGAAGGATGATTAACAGGTTAAAGGGCTGAATAGTCAAATTGGAGGGAAACACCTCCAAGAACGTCACTCTCTCATCCTGGTCCCCATCTGGCTCCTTGGTAGTGGCCCCATGCTTCTAAAGGGAGAGACAAAGATAAAAGTTAACCTGCAGTATCACTCAACTTGCAAAAAATAAAGTAAAACAAAAGTATCTCAGAATCAGAAATACAAATTTTCATAACATTTCTAAAGGCTAGCGTAACAACATGAAGGCAGTGAGATTATGTTGGTAGCCGAATGATTGAGACACACACCATCACCAAATGAAGGCCGTCTACTTTTAAAAAAAATGTCAACATGAGTGGCCTGAGGAGCACAGAAGTTGTTCATCCAAGCATCTGTTTTCTTGACAACCAGTGAAACTTTTATTACTGGCTGTTTTCTCAAAAATGTTCTCTACTGCAAATGGGTTTTTCTTTTCATTGTTGAGTCTCACCTTGGTGCCATAGCTGGATTTAGCTTTCTTGGCTTTGGGTGATTCTACAGCAGACGTCAGGGATGAGGATGAAGAAGATGGGTGTAGTGTGCGCCCAACTGCACCTCCACCTGGACCACCAAGACGCTGACCACCTCCAGAAAAAGGAACGAATGGGGCAGCTGGAGCAGAGGACGCGGAATTTAGCCCTGATGGTCCCGCTTCCTCTCCGTCCTCTTCTGGCATTCCTTTTCCAACTGGAAGAACCTTTGGCTGAACTGCATCCCAGGGTGTTTGAACCTCTTCCTGTTGGACAGGAAGTGTGCTTGTGGAGGAGGTAGGAGCAGGTGCAAGCTGGGTTTCCATTGGCGAAGCAGGGCCTGAATTTGTAATTGGCATCTCTGTTGTCGAAATCTCTGGATGTGACGGAGCAGGATCAGCCTGATAGGACAAGCTGGACTTGGTTTCCCTGGCAACAGGTGGGGTTGGCACAGAAGCTGTTTCAACTGTATCCCTGCCATCTTCCTCCCCTGCTGCTTTACTCTTCTTAAGTAAAAACCTTAAAGAATGATGGAAGCGACAGTTTTGTCACACTGTGAAGCATCAACTCAGTCTACTTCTCAGTAAAATACAGCTGATGTGAGAAATATTACAAATCACATGAAAACAAACCTGACAATGGCACTTCCTCCTGTGAGACCTAGAGACTTCAAAGTGGCCTTCTTGAGTGCCTCTTCGCCACTCACCTGCACACACGCAGATACAGCTGTGTTACTCACAATCACCAAAACCCACTCACTTCTCTTGAGAAACAGAGTGTAAGGAGCATTATGTACCTCATCTCTCATGTAAACACACACAGGGGTGGATCCTGTCTCGGACAGCTGGGACACACTGGAGAAAAAAAAACGGTGACATTGAAATAAAACAGCAGGATTAAGATTCTGGTAGAGTGATTTTAATTTGCTTAAACTGTGTCAGAACAAAGCACAGAAATGACCTTCCGTTGTTCAGGGAAATCGGTTTGGTGATTTTTACAACACAACCTCATGCCATGTGGCAGCACGCCCTCTGCATGTGTAAACCATGTGTGCACAATCCCACGTAGAAACTCATCAAACTATAAATGTTTCACTATTTTTCTCTGTAATTCTGAAAATCAAAGCTTCCCCTCTGCTTCACAACACTCCCACAGCTTTAACACCAGTGCAATACTCAGTTCAGGGAAGCGTAACTTCCTTGGACGAGGATCAGGATATGGAGTGATGTCATTTAATAGAGATGAGGGCTGGATGGATGCACGAGCACCTGGGAGCGCACAGCTGGAACTACTGAATAACAGCTGCATGTGTGTGTCTTTGAATGAGTGGTGGTGATGTGTGGGAAAGCTGAAACTCCAGCGGAGGAGGGCAGTTAACTAACATGGAGCTGGTCTGCCTTCATTCCTACGCAATGATCACTGTCACTTTCTGGGCCGGTGGTATGATACTTCCTAGACTTGCGAGGACCACCCATAGCATGTCGTGTATCATAGCATGATTAATGTATGAGAACACATCATGTTAATGAGGCCATCAATAATATGACCATAAAGTTGTTTAAAAAAAAATTACTGTATGATTGTCCTCAAATTAGACAATAATCCATTAAAATATCCCCCACCCGTACTTCATCTAATCTCAACGTGTAACCTGGACATGATACTCACTTGATCTGGGGGAAGTTTGTCAGCAATTCCCAAAGAGTCTGTCCACAAGAGAAAGAACCCTGGAGACGAGAACCGTCCTCCATCTGTAGTGCAATTCGCACCTGAGAGACATGAAGCCAGTGTAACCCGCACACACACACGCACACACGCACACACACACACACACACACACACACACACACACACACACACACGTTAAAACAAATGTCCAACCACAGACAAGCTAGGAAAAACAGAAAGCCTATATAAATATAGTATATTGTATAGTATTCCATCCATCCATTTTCTACCGCTTATCCTGTTGTTCTCTATTTATTCTTCAGTTGGATATTTTAGCTTCTGTGCTTTTTTCACTTTCATCTGCTTTAGGTGGAATGATTGAGTCACTTCATTACTTCAAGTATCTTTTTGTAGGACGCACCGCGATAGAGCGGCTGCATGATTCTGAAAAAAATCCTTTGCGATTATTTGATATCACAATATCCATCCACTGTCTTCTGCTTATCCTGTTAAGGGTCACGGGGGGCTGGAGTCTATCCCAGCAGCCTTCAAGTGAGAGGCAGGGTTCACCCTGGACAGGTCACCAGTCCATCACAGGACCAACACATAGAGACAGACAACCATTCACAGTCACAGTCACACCTACAGTCAATTTAGAGTATCAATCATCCTCGTCCCCTCTTGATGTCTTTGGACTGTGGGAGGAAGCTGGAGTACCAGAGAGAACCCACACAGGAACAGGGAGAACATGGAGACTCCACTCAGAAAGTTCCCATGCCCGAGCCGGGACTCAAACCTGGAACCTTCTTGCTGTGAGGCGACAGTGCTGACCACTGCAGCAACAGCAGTTAGCCTACTAACTGTACATGAAGTTCAAGTATAAACCTTTTGCAACAAGCTCTCCAGCATCAGTAATTCTGGAGATGGACTATCAGATCTGTAATATTGGAATCAGCTGCCAACACTGACTTCCCTCACAGATGAGAGATCGGACTGATGGTGCTGATTGATATATACATCCATTCTTTTCTCATGCTATAACATGAGATACATTACAAATCAACAAATAAAGTAAAAAAAAACTGCTCTGGAATACACTTAAATTTAATGCTTTTTTCCTTATGTTTAGCTCTTTTAGTTAGAAGTGCTGTGTGGATTATGATAGTCTCATGATATACTCATAATCTCTTAACCACAACAATAATGCCAATATTAGAGAAATAAGCAAGCTCTGAATATCAGAACACACAGATTATTGGAATCGGACCTAGAACAAAGTGGATCCGTGCTTCCTAAAATAAAACAGAAGCTGAAAATAAGATTTTACTTTTCCATCTCTGAAATTTATGATTAAATGTTTCCTTAAAAGAAAAAGGTTAAGTCACTCCAGTATATTAGGAATTACAATGGCCTGCGTAGGCCATTTGTACATTCTTGGCTCCGTAACCATTCTACATGAAGAAAAACAAAACAGTCAAACTGGATTAAACGGCACATGTTGGCCCACATCAATCCTAAAATGAGTAACAGCAGGCATCAGCATGAGCCACTGATGTTTTTTATTTCTCTGAAATAATTCTACGGGTTGTTTATATTTACTGAACAACAGTGTTGTCCGGCACACAATGCACGCTGCGTGTCGGCTCACCGGGAGAGATGAAAAGAGGAGTGCTGGCTGGCAAACACAAAACACCCTCACACACCAATTTGGCTGAGGTGAATGCTGGGAAAGACTGTGTGTTTATATTTCTCATGTTGTGAGGACATTAATCTGTTTGGGCAGAAACACTTCTCCCAGTTCCAGAAGATGTAAATCACTCAATTACAGGGTGAAATCTTGTTTTAGAGTAGGTTGAGGTTCAGATTGTTAGAGTACAATGCAGCGTTCTCCAAAGTGATATGTGTATGTGTATGTGTATGTGTGTGTGTGTGTGTGTGTGTGTGTGTGTGTGTGTGTGTGTGTGTGTGTGTGTGTGGTAGAGGAAGGAAATTTGTGAGTTTTTAAAATGTGTGAGGTATCAACAGTCGACCATTCATCAAACGATCAAGAACAAAAGATCAAACCCAGCCGTGATTTTACTGCTCAGGTTACGATAAAACAACGTCATAGGAAACTCCAGCTCAGCTGCACCAGCATGCTTCTTCTGAGGGCCCACATCAGCAGCACAGATGGAGGATGTATGAAATACTAAAATGTTTCAGATACTGCTTTTTTTAGACAAAATAATCTGGGATACAATACATGATTGACATTGGGATTAAAAATATTTTATCAATTTATTGTCACACACATAACTCTAGGAAACTTATATAATGTGATGTACAGTACACAAAATAGTTTCTTTTACAGATATAAGATTGTTTTACACTAGAAATTAACAATGAATGCTTCCCCAGAGTCCCTGTTAAGCAAACACAGAGAGTGGATCTCATCGACGTATGAAAAATGAATCTTAAATGTAATATTTCAGTCTGTCTCCGTAAAACCAATAAGGGCCAGACAAGGACAATCTCTCAAACAGACAGGTTCTCATACTGCAAGCAGATTCAGGCTGACTGACACACACACACACACACACACACACACACACACACACACGCGTTTGACTAACCTGGCCGTCAGATACGACCTGTTTCCTTGTACTTGGCACCACTTCCAGTTTAGCATTGTTGGGCAGGTTGGCAAACCTCCACTGCAGCGTGAGGTCAAGAACTGTTCTCTGAAACCTGACGAGAGGTGAGGACACAATCAGCAGCAGCTATTCCGTTTTTGAAATATGTCTGTTTTCAGAGGAATCAACATAAAATATAAGCAGGAATCTTCACTATGTTATAATGAAGAGCCCATAACTCTCCACTCAAAAGCTGAGCTTTCAAAGCATCCTGGATAGGAAAAATGATTTGTGTTAACTGAGCCAGTAAATTAGAATTGTTCTTATTAATTAATAATAACTGGAGATACAATTAAAGTAATATTCTAATATACTTTCACCCCACCTGGGTGACAGGAAAAAACTGTCTCTCCATATATATATATATATATATATACATATACACACACACACACACACACACACACACACACACAGTATATATATACACAGTATATATATATACACAGTATATATATATACACAGTATATATATATATATATATATATATATACACAGTATATATATATACACACAGTATATATATATATATATACACAGTATATATATACACAGTATATATATATACACAGTATATATATATATATACACAGTATATATATATATATATACACAGTATATATATATATATATATACACAGTATATATATATATATATATATATACACAGTATATATATATATATATATATATATATATATACACAGTATATATATATATATATATATATATACACAGTATATATATATATATATATATATATCAGTCTGAACACCAGTCTGATCACTGTTTGTTTAAGAGTTTCACCACAAGGTATCCATCAAGGCTTTTCAGCTTCAGACCTTGATTTTGTTACAGAATTCTGGTTATTTCTACCTTGAACGGTCATAACAAGCATTACAGATTTTAATTTCCCACGCAAACATGTATGTGCCACTGTTTCCTTTTATAAACGTTATCACATTGCCGAACCGTAGCTTTAGATTCTAACAAGGAGGTGGACAAACTTCAAATTATCTATTATTGACAATGTTTGAATTAAATAAATAACAGTGCTGCTAAGGCCTGAACAGAGCAAAAAATAATGCAAAATCTGATTAAGCTTCAACAGAAAGAGAATGACTGTCACAGAGTCTGATGGAGGTGCGGGTTCACATGCCAATGTCTTCAAGTCATTTGCTGCTTGATCTCTTCCCCTCATAATAACCTGATGCCTAAATAGATAGAGTTTGCCAGATCGGTTTGGTTTTCTGCAATTTCATTTATTTTCACCTGGTTTACCTGTGGCAGTCACATATTATGACCATTTTGCAGTTTATACATGTCTGTAAAAAAAAATGTTAACAATGCACCAGAATGTGAATTGGTGAAGGTGTTTTCGGACACCACTTGTTCTCTGGTGTTTATCTTTGCCTCTCCAAACGTTATAGATCAGTTTTCTCAAGACTGCAAGCTGTTTACCAAAATTAAACGCAAATCATGTATGAACGTTCAAAATGACCACAAAAGTAGTGACAGAGTTGCGGGATTTCGATAGCTAAACCCGATTTTTTTTACGGCATATTTATGTGACCGGATGTATTTAGGTTAAATGGTCAAGTCTTCAATTGCCATAATGTTTAAGGCTACCATTTCATATGAATTTATCTTACTTACAAGCAGCTACATCAATCATTGCTACTCACTTCAAACCGTGCTGTTCGGGGTCAAATCCATGCTTTTTGCAGACGTCTTCCAACACCTGAAGATGACAAATGGACGCAGAAGGTCACAATTGACGTTTCGTTGCATGACTGGCAGCAAAAATCTCACTGGATCCGCAGAAACTGATCTGTCACTGGCTAGCCAGAGTTAGCCAGGCTAGCTAACTGAGAGGAACAGTTTTCGCCGTTTGGGAAACAACCGAACAGAATTAAACAGCTCTTGTATATCAAAAAACATGAAATGTCCTCTTGAAGCATTTTACCTGCAACAATGGTGTGTTTGCAGATACTTTAATAGTTTGTCTTCTTCCATTTGGAGCGAGAACCGTCACTGCTGTTCCGCTGGCAGCCATAGTCTTTCGTGACGTCACTATGTTTATTTGAATAAACTTTATTGACTAAGAAGACGACAAAATTTAAAGGGTCACTCCAGCCACTCATACAACCAGATAACACACCAAAAAAGGTTGGACTGTCTTTAATGGAGTCGAGGAGTGTGTTCATATTATATCCAGTCAACCTTTAGTGCAGCTTTGATACTTGAAATCCTCCTGATGCCATTTGGTCCTGCACTCTGCACAAAGTATCAGCTGTTGGAGAGAAGATTGAAAGACCAACTGATGGTAGTTTATTCAAAGTTGATTGGAATTTTAGGGGTTGTGTGTTGCACAAAAACCCCTCTGATGAAGATCTGGATTTGGTCTCATTGTTCTCATTTCAATCTTTGGGGTTCAGGCTCTAAATCTGTTTCCAACTTCGGTCTCAGAATTCACACCTAGACCTGATTTTGATTGTTTGATCTCAGACACCCAGCTGATGTCAGAGAACATCAAAATCTACCCACTCAGTCTGTCCAGTCTGTTAGACTGAGACATGATCTGACTGGCTGTCATCATCAGTGACATGAGAACTCTTCCCATCACCTGAGGATGCCATCCAAACATTTTGTGACCAACAGACATACAGCCACAGAATGATGCAGAATCCTGACTGTCATCTTAGACCCCAAAGCCCCTAAGACCCCAGGCACTGTGACTAAAATAATAATAACATGGTGGGCAGAACAACAACAACAACAACAACAACAAAAACAACAACAACAACAGATATGCAGCTACGACCACTGTGTGGCATCTTTCTCATTTGATTTGATAACCCGTCCATCTATCCATCCACCCATTTTCCATACCGCTTATCCGTTAAGGGTTGTGAAAGGGGGGGTGGAGCCTATTAGCCTATCTAACCTAGGGTGAGAGGCGGGGTTCACTCTGGATGGGTCGCCAGTCCGTTGCAGGGCCATTGGGAGCAATAGGGATTCAGTATCTCAGTATCAAGGATATTTCAACATGGTCACCGGGGGAAGTGAGGATCGAGCCAGCGACCCTTCAGTTGCTAGTAGGCCAATCTACCTCTGAGCCATGCCGCCCCCCTGATTTGATCATCTTTGAGTCAAAATTTTAAAAATCAAGAGTCTTAAAATAATGCTATAAAAGTTAGAGACCTTGTCTTTACAACAACAACAACAAAAAAAACACTGCTCATTCACACCAAACAAATGCTGGTGCAAATAAGCAGGCAGCACCTCAAATAATAAATATCATCAGTGTCCTGAATTTTAATCAAATCTATTTAGAATATAAAAACACAACAAAAACAATCAGGCATTCCTGCTATGCACTATCCCTCAAAAGAGAAGATGATCCCATATGTAGACTGGCAGCAACACACCCAATCTGCTCCCCATATGGATGACTTGACTTCATATATGAACCATATGCAGTCCCCCAGACAATGTTTGCTGGCACAGCAAGAATCAAGGCCATTTTCTCTCAGCAAAAATCAAAATGGATCAAAGCTCACGACATGAGACACCACGTGGTACCAGCAGCTGGAGAGGTGTGAAGTCTGAGCTTCAGAGGGCATACAACTGACTGATTGACCACTTCAGCAACATTTAGAGTCCACCTGGGAGAGAGAGACTGAGGTGAATACAGTTCTCAGTTCTGGGGGGAAATTGCCACCGTCTGAATAAACAAACAAACAATCGGTTTCCTTTCTCACTCAGCAGGCAAGAAACGTCCAAACTGAGCCCAAATGGAGTGCAGACTAAAACAGGCATCTGTAGTGCATGAGGAGGTTTTCGGAGCAATTCATAGCTGATTAATAAACAGGAAACACACATGCTTCAAAAAACATCTTTTCTCCTATGCATATCAATCAAGGGGGGGGGGGGATATAAAAGCAGTACAGATACCACAGTTTGAAAATAAATAAGAAGACGTGTTTTTTGTGGCTTTTATTTGTCCATGAAATAAGACAACTGACAAACAGTGGTTTGATGCGCTTGGACAGACAGACAGAGATAAATATGAACAGATGTTGTGATGAAATCATTAAAAAATGTGAACATATAGCCAGAATTCCTCAGATGAGTTTTTGTTGTTGTTGTTGTTTTTTTTTTTTTACAGGTTTAAAGTGAAAGACAGATTCTACTCAAAATATAACTGCTGAAAATAGGAAACGTTTTCCAAGTTCTCGGGTGGCACTCAGACATGACTATAACAGAAGCTATGCCCACCCCCTGTGTGTGTGTGTGTGTGTGTGTGTGTGTGTGTGTGTGTGTGTGTGTGTGTGTGTGTATGTGTGTGCGTCCGTCCACTGGAGGCCCCACAGATGTTTCTTCTCCTGCTTATGAAGGTGAATATGCATCCACTGTGAGTTTAACGATCACTCCAGTGTGTGTGTGTGTGTGTGTGTGTGTGTGTGTGTGTGTGTGTCCACTTTTAAAGAAAGAGAAAGATTTGATTCTGAAGGTGTTTCGGCAGTTGAATGATCGCGACTCAAACTTTACACCTGTCAATGATCCTGTCCCCCTCCAGAGAAGACTCTTTCCAAATGTGCATCTAACCCTGGCGGCCTGCTGTGACCCTCACGAGCCAAACACACTTCAAAGACAGCAAATGATGACACAACATCAAAGGGACGGAGGGGGCGTGTCAGGTATATGTGCGCACTTGGCGTGACACCAACGCCCGGCGCGAAACATCAGCCAGCGATAATGACGATTGGCCCGCGTCAGCGTGAAGCACAGGGCAGAGAGAAGGAGGAGGATGAAGAGGAGGAGGAGGAGGAGGAGGAGGAGGAGGAGGAGGAGGAGAGACTTCGGATAAAATCCCACTCCGTCCACAGTTCATGCGGAACCGAACCAAGAGCCCGAAGGTCGTCAACTCCACGGTCTGAACGCACACTTCAAGGACATTTTACGCGCGTAATTACGCATTGACCTGACAAACTGCGTTCGATGTTGCACGTGCATTTAGAGTGAATTTTAAAGCAGCTGCTGGTCTCCTGGCTGTGAGGAGGGGGGATGGAATTCTATAACTTGCGTTCATTTTGCACACCTTGTGTGAGCGATCGTATCCAAGAGGTCTCTCTGCGCTTGGAAAGAACTCTTCACATCTTCAACGACTCTTAGGATATGCTGTGGTTTATTCCGAAGGCTCGAACACACTCACACGTCTTCCAGTAGTTAGAGATGCAGAGCCGAGGAGTGGCGAGAAGCTCGGTCGGTCTGTGCGCGGTGCGCTCCTGCATGCTGCTCCTTTTCATCCATATGAGCGCACCAATGGAGGCAAGAAAAGTGCGCGGCGGTCGGGCGCAAGCTCGGAGGGCGCAGCAGCAGCAAACTCCGGCTTTCAGAGAACGTGCGGAAGGAGCAGAGAGCTTCCCGTTAGACTTTACAGCCGTGGAGGGAAACATGAACAACTTCATGGTGCAGATCAAGAACCTGGCGCAGTCCCTGTATCCATGTTCTGCGCAGAGGCTGGACCACGACATGAAACTGCACTTTCTGAAGAATGAATCTGTGACTTGCAATGACGGGTCACCAGCAGGGTAAGAGCAGAGTCCTGTGATCACGACCCCAGGGTTAAGAAAGGGCGCAGAGACACAGTTGCGCGCTCTATTTCGCCAAATATCCAATTTGCGTCATTCTAGTGGTTTTGTCGCCAACCCTTCATTGCTGTCAGTCGGGATGCTGCCAAAGAGGATCAAAAGACCAGATCTGAGATACGATAGACAGACACACTTTCATCACAACTAAACTCTTAAAAAGTCGAAAAAATGTAGCCGTAAAACTCACTGCATAAACCTGGAGGGAGGAAGATGTTTCTAGTCAGCATCAGTCATTTAGTTTTTTTCCCATAAAAACTTTAATCATCCCTAAGATTCGTCTGTAAATCAATCAGATTGATTTGGTCAGTGTTGATTATAAACATAAAGCAAATACACTTCTCATGTAGAGTCAGGGTGATTTGTTGGGTGCCATTCTCACCAGCAACAGGTTTATATTTGGAAGGAAAGCAGTGTACATGTATAGTGCATGTACTTTCCTCTAAGTCTGAGGCAGGAGGAGGATCTTAAAATTCATGATCTCATTTGGATGAATTGCATCTGTATGATTTCAGTCATTTTTCAAGTGCCGTTAAGTTGTGAGGCAGAGGAGCCAAATCAAGAAAAATCAAGAGATTGACATCGGATTTTAAAGTAAATCTTGAGCAACTAGTCTTTTATGAAGCATCATGCCTCAGACAAAAGCATTCTTCCCATACGAATGTCATTTAAATCTAGCTTTATTACTGAATTATAGGAGGAATGTGGCAAAACGCTGACTCTGTGTGTGAGAGGGGGCTTTGAAAACCCCTGCTAATGTTTATGCTGCCAACTCACATGATGAGTTTCTTATTTTGAAAATAACGATTCAAGCACTGAGCGCCTCTAAACAGGCTCCTGCAGAGATTATGAGCGGTGCCGTCGGAGCCAGAACTTTTATGTTTGGATCAAAGGTAGCATCATTACTGGGGTGTGTGTGCGTGTGTGTGTGTGTGTGTGTGTGTGTGTGTGTGTGTGTGTGTGTGTGTGTGTGTGTGTGTGTGTGTGTGTGAGAGAGAGAGAGAGAGAGAGAGAGAGAGTTTTGTGTGCAAAACCTCTTGCTTGTCTAACTCCCACTGACTTCTTTTGGTGTTTTTAATGCAGGTACTACATCAAGGAGTCTAAAGGAAGCAAGAGATGGCTGCTGTTTTTAGAAGGTGAGGCTGTATGAAATCAATCAGACAGTTCAGAATGTAATACAGCGAACCCTACAAGTGTGTGTGTGTGTGTGGGGGGGGGGCATGAATTGTTTAGGTTAATATAAAAAAAACTCATGTGCTATCTGATATGATGTGTGTGTCTCTATCAGGTGGATGGTACTGTTTCAACAGACAAACATGTGACAGCAGGTATGAGACCATGAGGAGACTGATGAGCTCCACCAAGTGGCCACTATCCAGAACAGGTAACTCACACTCAACACAATCAACAAGCACACACACACACACACACACACACACACACACACACACACACACACACGCACGTTACACAGGTTTTTTTTTTTTAACAGATTTTGCAAAATGCCTGCGCTGCTCCACAGAGCGTTTGCTTCTCTCAGCGGGAAAAACTTCCACTGAATGAATGAGATTCATAGAGATGTTTGAGTTTCCTCCTTAGCTGAGTTTGCATTCATCTTTCAAAGTCAAACTCTCTGGTTCTTTCCTCCTGGCCATCAGGGAACCCTTTGTTTGTTTCTAACTCCCTCTCTGAGTATACTTCATACTGGTGGCCAGTGTGGCTGTAATTGCTGACCACGGCGGGGTAACTTAATGGCTTATTTGCCACAGGGGGAAACACATCTCAACAAGCATCAAAACACACTCTGGAACATCAAGGCTTGTGAATTTCCAGTGGCCAACGGCCTTTTTAAGCGGTCCCACTTGTGTTGTAACTGAAGCATTTTGTGGTGGACCAGAAGGTGAAGTGATGCCTGCTTCATTCATTTTTTTTCCTCCCCTCACAGGAACAGGAATACTGTCTCCTCAGCCGGAGGAAAACCCTCACTGGTGGAACGCCAACATGGTGTACGAACTCTTGTCTGACCCTCTCCTTACATCAAATGCATGTATCCGTTTTTGCCTCTGGGTTATAAACGTACCATTGATGTCTCTAAAGTAGCAGCATCACACTCTATGAACTTAGTTTCTGTTTTACATGTGAAACCTTGTGCCGAGAAAAAGACACGAATAACGAAGGCGATGGTGTCAAATTGGGAATATCGAATGTGCATAAATTGTTAAATTTTCAGATTACCTGTAGTTGGGATAGGATACTGATGAAAATACTGTAAAAGTCATTCATGAAGCACCAAATTAGTCATTGAATATGCTATAAATGAGACATTTAAGATGTCACAAACAAGTCATTGATGATGCTACCAATGAGTCATTGAAAAGGCTACAAACAAGTTATTTAAAACATAAAAAAAGGTGAGGCTGATGATTTGTTCTGATGACGTGTTCTTCATCATCAGCCTGGTCCTGTTGACCTCCTGCTGCTGTTACCAGTCATTAAGGCAGGGATAATAAAAACCCTTTGGTTTCCCGTCATTTAGCCTTTCAAGTCGGTTCTACCTGTCCCTTGAAAAGCCTCTCTGATTGTAAATATCCTCTCCTCCTGCAGGTTCATCCCGTACTGCTCCAGTGACGTGTGGAGTGGAGTCACACCCAAAACAGATAACAGTAAGACAACCAATCACAGGCCTGAGCTCGTGTCTGCGAAAAACAATGGATATTCTAGGGATGCATTAAGGCAGAAAAAGTTATATTTATATAGGAGGATCTTTTTTAGTTTTCTGCTACTTCATTGTTGTGCTGAAGCTGAGGAGGCAGCAATAGTCAGACACTTTGTGAACAACACTGATGAGTTATAATTTAGATGTACACTTTCTATATCGGCACGGTGCTGCAGTGGTCAGCACTGTTGCCTCATAGCAAGAAGGTTCCGGGTTCGAGTCCCGGCTCCAGCACAGGATCTTTCTGTGTGGAGTCTCCATGTTCTCCCTGTTCCTGTGTGGGTTCTCTCTGGTACTCCAGCTTCCTCCCACAGTCCAAAGACATCAAGAGAGGACCAGGCTGATTGATACTCTAAACTGACCGTAGGTGTGACTGTGAGTGTGAATGGTTGTCTGTCTCTATGTGTTGGCCCTGTGATGGACTGGTGACCTGTCCAGGGGGAACAAGAAAGCCGCTGGGATAGGCTCCAGCCCCCCCGTGACCCTTAACAAGAATAAGCTGAGGACAATGGATGGATGGACTTTCTGTATCTTTAATTTCTCAGAGATTTTTAAAAATCCCACAATAAATTAACTGACTTTGCTTTTAAAATTATGCTTTTATTAAAACTGACTTGTGATTTTATGTATGTTGCTTGATGCTTGCTTATTGCTTCATGCAGTCGTCTTACATTTTTTATTTGTTGGTTAAATGAAATTCAAGATCAATCAGTTATCGTTTTACAATGGGGTTGTGTAACATAATTAAATTTGTACCCCTGTATGCTCCTTAAAATTATATATATGAATTCATAAATCATAAAAGTAGAGCTTTATAATGAAGTGCAGCTGATGAGATATATTTTGTAGTTCATGTAACATTTCATTCTCAGGTGACTATGCGTTCATGGGGTCTCTGATCATTAAGGAGGTGGTGAACGAACTGCTGACCAAAGGCCTGGGCAATGCCAAGGTCCTACTACTAGCAGGAAGCAGGTCAGTGCCACAAGTGTGTCTGCTACTGCCGTGTGTTTGCGTGAGACAAACATTCAGTGATTGTACTTCTCTGGTCACCAGTGCTGGTGGGACAGGCGTCATGCTAAATGTGGACCATGTGGCAGAGCACCTGGAGTCACAAGGCTACAGCGGGGTGCAGGTCAGAGGCCTGGCTGACTCTGGATGGTTCCTGGACAACAAGCAGTACAAAATCACAAACTGCCTGGATACCATCAGCTGTGCCCCTACTGAAGCCATAAAGAGAGGCATCAGGTAGGATAGGTGGATGAGAGATGAAGTGGAAACAGGTGATTGGTGGAGTTGAGGAGGAAGTTCTCACAGGTTTTGTAAAGCCGTGGTGCTTGTGCAGGTACTGGGGTGGACTTGTGCCAGAAAGCTGCCGCCAGGCTCACGTAGGAGAAGAGTGGAACTGTTACTTCGGATATAAAGTGTTCCCAACATTAAAAAGTGAGTGACAAAACACACACCTTGAGTTTCTCCATACAGCTGGAGGACAAACACAGATGGTTGAGTGTTATTAAAAAGTCTGACACTTAGGTTATGCTCTGTCCTGTCCAGGCCCGGTGTTCGTTGTGCAGTGGCTGTTTGACGAGGCCCAGCTGACAGTTGATAATATTCATCTCACTGGACAGCCCGTCCATGAGGGCCAGTGGAGGTACATCCAGAAACTGGGACAGGAACTGAGGAACACGCTTCGAGATGTACCGTGAGTTCTCACTCACACACACACACACACACACACACACACACACACACACACACACACACACACACACACACACACACCCTTGTACTTATATCTTTGTGAGGACTTTCATTGACGTAATACATTCCCTAGCCCCTCACCTTAAACTTAACCATCTCAACTGATGACCTAACCTTGACCCTAAACCTAACCAGAACCTAATTCTAACCTCGACCCTAAAACTAAGTCTTGACCTTCAAACGGCCCTTTGAAGAAGTGAGCACTGGCTAAAATGTCCTCACTTTCCAAAAATATCCCCACTCTGTTGGTTAAATACGAATTCTAGTCCTCAAATGTGTAGCAAGTACAAGAACACACACACACATACACACAGAGACACGTACACACACAAACAAGGAAGAAGCATCATAAAAAGGCTGTTTTGTTGATGTTTTTTCTCTGTATTTTGAACGGCAGGGCAATGTTTGCTCCGGCCTGCCTGTCTCATGAACTCATTACCAGAACGTGAGTACATCTGTTTCTTCAACTAAAACAAAAACATTTCCAATTCAGCAGCACAGTTTTGGACTCTTAACATCCTTCAGCAGTCAAGCAACATTTATGGGCTGACCACGAAAACATAAAGTCTCCCGATTGTGAGCGACTGACAGCTGTGAAAGAAATTAAATATTTTGTGACCACAAGATACTGAAAGATAAGAAGTGTGGAAAAAAACTTAAATCATGCAGCCAAAAAATATGTTTTTGTTCCTTAAGGGCCTCTCCAGGGCTCTGTAGTTATGTTAGCTCAGTGTACAACAAAGATCTTATTCTCACTTTAAAGTTGAATAAAACTACTGAGCTTTAAGTCCATCCATCCATTTTCTACCGCTTATCTTGTTAAGGGTCATGGGGGGTGGAGCCTATCCCAGCAGCCTTAAGGTGAGAGGCGGGGTTCACCCTGGACAGGTCACCAGTCCATCGCAGGGCCAACACATAGAGACAGACAACCATTCACACTCACACTCACACCTACGGTCAATTTAGAGCATCAGAGTGTAAGATCCCGTGCTGGACCCCAACCTTCTTGCTGTGAGGCAACAGTGCTAACCACTGCACCACCATGCCACCTTGTCTATTAACTAGTGCTGCACAGTTTATCACAAATTCATCAAATCACAATATAGCCCCCTGCAGTTTTCAAGAAGCAGGAAAGTGTTCGTTAAAGGTTTAAATTGATCAAAATACTGGTTAAATTAAGTATTGTGGTGCTGCAAAGGTTACGGGTTCGAGCTTGGGCACAAGTTCTCTGTGTGGAGTCTGCATGTTCTCCCTGTTCCTGTGTGGGTTCTCTCTGGTACTCCAGCTTCCCCCCACAGTCCAAAGACATCAAGAGGGGACGAGGCTGATTGATACTCTAAATTGACTGTAGGTGTGACTGTGAGTGTGAATGGTTGTCTGTCTCTATGTTGGCCCTGTGATGGACTGGTGACCAGTCCAGGGTGAACCCTGCCTCTTGCCTGAAGGCTGCTGGTCGCACAACTTTTTTTTCAGAATCATGCAGCCTCTCCATCACGGTGCGCCTTACAAAAAGATACTTGAAGTAATGAAGTGATTCAATCATTCCACCTAAAGCAGATGAAAGTGAAAAGAGCACAGAAGTGAAACTATCCAAATGAAGTGCTAAATAGAGAACAATTTTTCACACTACAACACTCATCAGTGTAGTGTCTGTACGACTGTGGTCACAATCACACTGTTTACTGTTCGACTTTTGAGGACATGAACTTAACTAGTTTGTATGTGTACTCATACAACAAAAAGAATTATGGAGGGAATTAAAAAGATAACATACTGTAAGCAAATGATGGTGGGACATTATTTTCTGAAATGACGCAAGACCTTCTGTTGCTGTGCAGCAATTTGACTTACTGTGATGTAACCAGAAAGGCCGAATCTGCGTGTGGTCATTCCTGCGGTCTTCTTGTGTTAGTGTACTGCCCAATCATTACATGTAGCAGTACATGTGACTGCGATCATGTAATAAGTGCCTGAACAGTTACTCTTATGAGGCGGTAGCAGCTCATCCGTGTGTGTCTGCTTGTATCTTCAGCTCCTGGATGGACATTCAGGTGAAAGGCACCTCCCTGCTCAGAGCCCTCCACTGCTGGGACCGCAGTCTCCAAGACAACAACAACAGCAACAACAGCAACAACAGCAACAACAACAACAACAACAACAACAACAGCAGCAGCAGCAACAGCAACAACACCCCAAAACACAAGACCCCACCCATAAGGGGTTGCCCTCTCCATTTGATTGACAGCTGCCCATGGCCACACTGTAACCCAACCTGCCCAACAATTCAGGATCAGATGACAGGGCAGGAGATGAGCCCGATCCAGTTCCTGAAGCACATGGGCTTTGATGTGCAGAAGATGGCTCAGCAGCAGGGGATGGATCCCAGGAAGCTACTGGGCATGCTCAATAACGGGAATTGAGTCGCTGCAGTCAGAAAGCCATTAAGAGAAATGAGAATGTGCTGCAGGTATATGGAAGGCAACAGGACCAGAACTCTGATGAGAATGATGTCTTCCACTATCCAAAAAAACTAACCAAACTGAAGGAAGAATGGCATCGAGCTGTTGAGTTTTCAAATACCGAGAATGGAGTCAGACACAATCACGCAGAACTCTTGAGCTGTTTAAACACAATACATGAGCTCACTTGGTTTCACATAAAGACAGACATTAATTATAGTGTGGACAGGGGTGCGGACGAACACACTATTACTTCACAATGTGTGTTTCAACTGTCGTGGTGGTGTTGGTCTTCAGCTCTGATGGGAAAGCACTGGAAAGAAAACACATATCAGCTTGTGGGAGCTTTGGTGCTCTCTTCTGTCAAATGGAGCAATCCATCATGGGATCATGTCCAGAAGTCCATCTGCGGTGCTGCTGTTTCAACTTTCCACCAAATATGCTGCTTGTTCTCAAATAATAATTTAAAGGGTAATATTTACTAATAAAATGGTATTGAGATTATTACCTTGTTCTTCAGGCCACTTTAAAAGTTCTTTTATATTTATTTTTCTATTAAAGATATCTGTAATATGTCTTGTAGTCAGATGATGTCTACTGTAACAAAATATCTATACATTTTATTTGCATGTTTATAAAAAGTTGTGATATAAAAAAAATGCATTGATTTATAGCAACGATTCAATGTCCATTGAAGTGCCCACACTTTATGCAAGCACTAATGGCTATGAACACACACACACACACACACACACACACACGTGATAAAACATACTTTAACTTTAAAAGGTTTTACCATACAGCTATTAAAAAAAAACATAAAATTGCAAGAAACAGAACCGAGATGATTTCCACACTCATCCACAGCAGCGTTTACCCAACGTACACAGTGATAAAAACTAATTTGAAAATTAAAAAAAAAAAATTAAAAAAACTGTAGACAACACTTGTACATTTTTACACTTTAACTAGAATAAAAACTATTTTTTCACAGTTGGTATGAAAGTGCTTCTACAAGGGATAAATTAATCGATGATACCAGCTTAAAAAGTACCTCAAGTTAGACAGTTCATTGTATTTTACTTCACGCATTAGATCTAAAAACCTACAGCACTGAGTCTTATCTGATACCCTTATTATTAAAACCCTAGTAAAATTTAAGATTCACCAAATGTGTTCTACACTTGGTTTTGCTCATATAAAGTTGTCCTTTCAAGTCAGTATTCCAGTTAAATTGATGCTGGCTTAAGATTTCTGGAACCCTTGGTCAGAGAACGGAGGCATCTAGGTGTGATCTCAACAGGAGGAGTCCTAGAGAAGAAGGACAAAATTAAATGAGGAGGCCGGAGTACAGATCTAGTAAGTAGGGGTGTAACGATTCATCTATAGATCGATGAATCGATTTCTATTCCTACAATTCAACTGCATTGATCTGTGCTTGGCCAACTGGCCTTCCGAACGCCATATATCGATTTAAAATCCCTTTAAATAGTAAAGAATCGATTAAATCAGTACTGTGAAAATGTACATTGGATATAAGCACTGCAAACTTGAGAGATTGTGTGTTTTTGGCACTTTAAGACACGTTAAACATTACTCGATTGAGTCTGCCTGTCTGTGACATCAGCGGTATGCACCGGCAGAAGCGTGAATCTCAGCAACAACACAGCATGGCGGATGGCAGAGGAGAAAAAGAAATTTTCCAGCCATCGTTTCGGTCAAGTGTATGGAAACACTTCGGCTTTTATAAAGACGGAGGAGTTTTAAATAAGTCAGTCGCTGTTTGTAGAATATGTAAATGTTAGCAAAAAAAAAAACAACGGCAACACCACTAATCTTCTCAACCACCTACTGAAGCGCCATGGGATTTCTCACGGACCACTGCTGCAGCAGAGCAAGGTAACGCCAGCTCTGCAGGAAGCTGGAGTGTCGCTAGCATGTTTACAAAGAAACTCGGCCGAAACTCAGCTGAGGGAAAAGAGATTACACTAAAAATCCAAATATCTATTATTCTAAACCTGATTACCTTACAACAAACAGAGATCTATGAAACTTCGCCTGAACGGTCCAGTATACAGGTATTTATTTCACAGTCACAATAGTTGAAGTTTTGGCAAAAAGTTACTGAATCGATTTCAAGACACTGATCGAATCGAATTGAATCGTTGTAAATGAATTAAAATCGTCCTTGACTCAAATCGGCAACCATAAATCGTGATTCGAACCGAATCATTGTTAAAATGAATCGTTACACCCCTACTAGTAAGCTTCTTACTGTGTATCAGACTGACCTGACTCGTGAGTCTTCGTGCGGGTGTTCGTTTTTGCTCATGAATGGACTGGAGACGAGTTATCACAAATTTCTTGTCCTCTCCTTCCTGAGCAGGGAGAGAACAGAAGCAGGTGACAAGGAGGAAATGCAGACACCAGATTCTCTGAGTGTCATTTCAGTAAGCGTCTGTAACTTTACTTACATTTTCTATCTGCTCCTGCAGTAAGCTGATGATCTTCCTTTGACCATCCACCACCTGACTGTGGAAGTAGATGACTACCCTGATGGAAACAGAAGACGGAGCACTTCAAACACACATGAACAGCACCAGACATGGTATAGTCCATCTCCTCCACTTCACTCGGTATATGCATGTATTTACTCACAGAAAGATTCCTGCACCCACAAAGAGGAAGAAAGGTTTTTCCACCAGGTATGCATGAGCCCTCGCCAAAAGGGACAAGTTGGGATTATCTTTTTCTAGTTCTTCCACCCAGAGCTTTCCAGACTGAAACATTGTTTGTAGCCCACGGAACGGGCCGCAGGATGAGGAGGGCGTGATACTGAAGAGACAGACATCATATATTTTAGACAAACTGTGTGAGAATGTTCTTGGTGCTAGCAAATATGCAGGAGGCAGTAAAAGAACAGGTTTAGTGTGGGCGGATGTTTGCAACACAATCCCATGAGACCAGTTCATATGTAATCTACTACTGCTGGAATAAAACAGGGTCTTGGCCCAAACCAAGACATGCAATTGTGTATCGAGTCTTACTGATCTTGAGCATAACATATAATGAAAGAGCAGACTGTTATTATTATTCCTAATCATGGTGGCGTGTCAATTTCAACACATACATCAAACAAATTGTCATGATAGTAATAAATCATGTATCAACGGTATCAACTCATTACGCTCCTCAAAAACTTTATGAAGTATGGGTTTTGATTTCAACAACTGTTGAATTGGCAAGAGTGGATATGACAAATCAACATATATAGAAATAAAGATTTAAACCAGTGCAATGGACAGCGTATCTCATACATGTTATTACCCACAGCATGACCTTCACCCTTTCCAAACCCATATACATTGTGAGGATTTATTGTTGGTTGTGTCTTTGACAAAAAAATATATGTGAAAGTACTGTATCATACATGCTGTACTATTCGTGCTGTAGAAATACATACATGTGTATACATAGTCACTGTGTGGTACTGCCCTCACTTTTGGTGACACAAATCAAGTCCCTGTTAAGTAAATCATAACTAGTAATACTTAGTGTTAGCGTATTGTCCTGGACATGTGGAAATTCATGGGACTTAAACTATCGGATGTATTAAAGTCTATGTAATGTTTTTCAAATAATTCTAAATGTTAGTTGGGTTAAAGGCAAGGTATGGAAGTTAAATGGGTTGAGCCTTTGAACAAATATCAACATGAAACAAAACCATCGGATAACGTAGATTTTCGAAAAAGTCTAAAAGAAAATTACATTTTAACATGTAAACATGTCATTCTTATTGAGTCCACACATTTTTATACATTTCCAGATGTATAAAATAAAATAAATACATTTCAAAATACTGGCTTGAAAGGTGATTCTATATCTATCCATCTATCTATCTACATATATACACATATTTGTATATATACACACATATACATATATGAAAATCTATATCCAGTATATGATATATACAAATGTATATATACACATACACACATATATAAATATATACATACATATATACATATACTGTACACACATATATACACACACACACACACATACACACACACACATATATATATATATATATATATATATATATATATATATATATAAATTGTGAACATGCCATAAAATCTGAAAATCCATCAATAGACAAAAAAATGGGCAGTTTACCAAATGTTGGGTCAGAGTCTGCTTGCGTTAGATTGAGTTCAGTGTGCTGAAGTTTATCATTACATAAACAAGTAAAGAACGCAGAATAGTACAATATCCTCCTTTTTGAGAGAAACAACGTGTGTGTGTACCTCCACATGGTGTATGTGACACACACAGAAGCACCGAGGAAGGCGGGGAAGCAGAGGAGGGTAATGAAGATGGTGGTCATTTGGCTGACTCTGTAAGGCCTCCTGGGAGCCTGACAGTTATTCATCACGCTGCCCTGTGGGAGAAGGAAACACACAGGCGAGCATAGAGGAGCTTGAGTGCAAGGCAGAGGAGGAACGTAACAAGACAACATTTAGTACATGACACGATACATTTTCATGTATGATTAAAGTACAGTGATATATGATTTATAGTCCGCAGGGATGAAATCCATTTAGGTTCAAAAGGTGACAAAAAGGTGAACCTATCTCTCAGAACATGAAATTCACAGGAGTTCCACTCAATGTTTATGGATAGCTTTTCTCCCATTGACCTTCAAGAAATTAATACAATAATTTCCTCCTCTAAACCATCCACCCGTCTCCTAGACCCCATCCCAAATAAGCTGCTTAAAGTCTATTTACCCCTAGTTAGCCCCTCTCTCTCAGATACGATCAATGTCTCACTGTTATCTGATTACGTCCCACAGTCCTTTAAAGTAGCAGTAATTAAACCCCTATTGATAAATCTCATAGTTAGGGCTGCTTAGGCTGGCCCTTAGATTTGCTGCGATAGGCCTCAACTGCCAGGGGATCACCCATGATGCCCTGGGCTTCTCTCTCCTCCTCTTCGTCCTCTCCGTCCTCCTGTAGTAATACGTGTTACAAATTCACCCTCTTCCCCACTTCCCAGATGCCTGACTGCTTCTGCTGCTAGAGGAGTCTACAGACCTGTAGAGGCTTAAGCCACCACCCTTTGTATCACTATGAGTATTAGTGCTAGTAGTATTCATATCGGTATTAAGAATACTGTACTAGCATGAACGTCAGCATTGCGTTTGCTAGCACATAACTGCTCATATTCTGCTGAAATTGATTGCTTGAGTAACCTGTAGATGTCATTATTGGTAGCTAGTTGTTATTGGTTGCTGTCTTTCTCCCTCCAGTCAGTTCACATGCCTGTCTGTCCATCATTCTTTCCCCCTTTTGCTCCCTCTTTATCTCTGTCCCTCTCTTTCCTTCTGTATATCTGTCTTCCTCCATTATCTGTCTTTGTCTCTGCCCCATTTTCCTGCTCTCTTTCCCCCCAACTGGTCAAAGCAGAAGGCCGTCCCCATTGAGCCTGGATCTGCTCAATGTTCCTGCCTGTTAAAAGGAAGGTTTCATCGCCGCTGTTGCAGGATGTGCTGCTGATGGAGAATTGTTGGGTGTAAATTAATTGAGGGAGTGTGGCTCTAGACCTGAACTACTTGTAAAGTGTCATGACATAAAATTAAAATTAATTAAAAAGTTAAAATGATTGTCATTTGATTTAATTGCAGCAGATTGTCAGATACAGAGGTTGGCATGATTGTGCATTTTAACTTATTTCATCAATATTTCCAACATGATTAATGTGATGGTTCCATTTTGAGGAAGAACAGAGTGAGCTTTACTGAAATACTTTGACATTTGTGATGCAGTTCTGTAGAAGAAGCCAAAGTACCTTCTTTATGTAAAAGAGCAGCAGGAGCTTCAGAATTTGCACTGCAGGTAAGAGAGGAGTGAAGAGAACTCCCAACCTGGAGAACAAAACGCTCATTGTCAAAACCATGACACTGTGTTACGTCAGGTAACAGGGCAGTATGTGAATCTCAATATAACAATCTGTACCAGGCCAGTGTCTGTCCATAGATGAGTTCAAGGACATTCCTGGCAATATCAAACACTGGTCTCCTCCTTCTCTTCAGCACCTTCTCAGAAAACAACCTGCAGACAGCAGGAGGAAACCAAGACATAGGACAGGGAGAGAAATAAATGGATCATGAAAGGGAAAAAAATCATCTCAAATGACACTGATCAGGAGGCGTAAATATGAAAGACCCACCTCCAAAGAAACTCGCCAAAAAGGGTGTCCAGCAGAGTGAAGATGAAGTCCATCAGTAGGAAGCGATACAGCTCTTGGCCAACAAAACTCTCCCAGCACTAGGGAGCACAGAGATTTTACAAACACCATACCACATCCATCCATCCATCCATCCATCCATTTTCTACCGCTTATCCTGTTAAGGGTCGCAGGGGGGCTGGAGCCTTCAGGCAAAAGGTGGGGTTCACCCTGGACAGGTCCCCAATCCATCACAGGGCCAACACATAGAGACAGACAACCATTCACACTCACAGTCACACCTACGGTCAGTTTAGAGCACAGGTGTCAAAGTGATCCAGTAAAGGGCCGTGTGGCTGCAGGTTTTCAATCCAACCGAGGAAAAGCAATCAAGCTGTGTCCACACAGCTCATTGGTTGGATCAGGTGTTGCTTTTGCTTGGTTGGAATGAAAACCTGCACCCACACGGCCCTTTACTGGATCACTTTGACACCCCTGGTTTAGAGTATCAATCAGCCTCGTACCCTCTTGATGTCTTTGGACTGTGGGAGGAAGCTGAAATACCAGAGAGAACCCACGCAGGAACAGGGAGAACATGCAGACTACACACAGAAAGATCCCGTGCCCGAGCCGGGACTCAAACCTGGAACCTTCATGCTGTGAGGCGACAGTGCGAACCACTGCACCAGCGTGCTGCCCATATACACCACACCAACAAACTCAAATTATTGTAGAGGAGAAAAATATTCTTGTGAACTAAAAATCTTTGGAATGAAAATTATATACAAAGAGTCTTATCAAGTCTTTTACCTTCAGGCCAACACTCATTGGGTCAGCGGCCACCCGACCCAGCCAGTGGAAACACAGTACTCCAAGAACACTCACTTTTAGCATCAAGTTTCTAGAAAACAAGGTAGAAATCCATGAGCTCTATGCCTTCTTACCCTCTTTACCCCTTTACAAGTCTCAAGTCCCTACCTGCCAATGGCGACATATGTGCGTACAGAGGGTGAGTCATAGTCCTCCATCCAGGCTGCGAGGTTGAACAAACCAGGTAGCAACAAGTTGATGAGGGACACGACAACAGGGAGAGTCAACAGGCTGGCCTCGTTCAACAAGGGGTCCTGGCTGACACTATGAGCGCTCCGCTGGTTCTATGAGGGGTAATAAAGGGAGACAGAGATGTTGAGAAGTTACATGCTGATATTCGAATGCTTCTGCTCGTGACTTGTATCCTTGCTTTTCCACCATGTGCATGTCTTCTAACAACCAGAGAAGGTCTCGCTGTACAAACCATGAAAAGAGAATCAACAGATAATTCATTCAAATGTTCAGATAATGTTATAATATAACATGTTTATAAGATGTTCATTTTTTTATGTACAGAATAACATATAATCTTTGCTAATTTGAAAAAGCAATATTTTTCTTTATTTTCAAAAAAATATGAATCCCATATTTATCCCATTGTTTCCTTAACATAAACAATAGATAACAAGTAAAGAAGAGGCTGGACCAAAATAAGAAGAAATTAACATGAACAAAACCGACTTCCAATACAGATGACAAATATTTTCCGGCATCCCTACCAAAAATACTTTGCTGTCCATTAATGTATCTATGCAGTTGTTTCAGCAGTGTGTGGTAATTAGGGTTGTGTCAAGACTTTACAGAGAGTAAGATAACAAACAACAGCATTCTATGTTTATGGATGGCTGCTTTAAGATAACTAAGACCAAAGATTGTACAAAAGCCGTATCTGTAGCAAGTGACCTATCTGATCATTTAACACGAAAAAAAATATTAGCCAGCATATGATGCTTAAAGGGTTTAGACAGCGTCCTCACCTGGTGCATGTAGTCGGAGAAATAGTAGATGGCCAGCACACAGGCGATGGTACTTGCTATACAGATAGCCCAGGCCAGGCCATGAACCATTAGTCTCCATAACCTCTGGCACACAGTCTTTGAGACATGTGTATGATTCACTTCAGCCAGCAGCTCCTACATGAGGAGGGATAGATGTTGAGAGGAGGAGAATGAGAGGCATGAAAGAGGAGGACTGGAAGAAGATTGTGAGGAGACAATTACACATGAGCTCATCATACTCCTGCATCCTCATTATGTGGCAGAAAAGATGGCAAGGGTTGTTGTCATACCTTGAGCTGAGTGCAGATATTCTCAGACATTAGTTTGACGGAAGATCTTTTGATGACCTTGAAGTCCCAGGAGCAGAAGACCTTCAAGGCCAGGATGCTGTGAGATTTGTCGATTCGGAAGCTTTGCCCAAACGACTTTGACATGCTGGTGGGAAATAAATACAGTTGACAATAAGCCATTTTAAGGCTGATAGATTGGTCTGTTTTGTGCTAACAGGTGAACTTTCTAATCTCTCTCTCTCATCAGATACCTGATATGTACCTGTACACAAGGATGATGCATGTGATGAAGAAAGACATTCCTATGGTGAAAAAGTATGCGAGGGGCATCTTGTACGGGAGCTGCTTTGACACACAGTCAAGACTGGTTCCATTGGATAGCGAGATATTCTGCCCTCCACTGCTGTCCTGGCAGCTCTTATCCAATGTGTAGTTACAGTAGTAACCATAGTACATCACTGTGTCAGAGAAATAGCCCTGGGACAGACAAGATGGAAAATAAACCATTATTCACTTTCAGGTTTTGTTTTTCTACAATATATTCATTGAATTGTGTCAATTTTACCATGTTTATGCTTCTAATTTAACTTTGTTTTATCTACTTTATTCCTTACCTCTGCCTTTTTAATTAGGGGATAATCAAAAAGTTCTGCAGCTTCTAATCACACATGGATGATGTTAAAGAGCATTTGAGAGGTGTGCAATAACTACAGCTTACCGCTCCGGTGAGGAGCTCTAGTCCAGTGAAAGTGCGTCTCCAAGCAGGCAGCACTGGAGGGTGCACCACCTGAGGAAGCACCAAGAATGCACCGGTCACCAGGAACAGGAAGAGGTTGAAGAACAGAAGGGACTTCAGGAACAGGAAGTATGAGAGAACGCCGGAGCCGAAACGCCCGCTCACTCTCTTGAGTGCCACTTGCCATAATTGGAGGGAGTTCAGGAAGGACAGCCAGCTGTACCAACTCTGTCTCATCACCTGAGAGGAGAAGAACAAGTTATCTTTGACCAAGATCTGCCTTCTTTCACTTCTTTCAGCATAGCTTAGATCAGACACGTTCTGTCTCAAAAAGATGCAGAAAAACTATTTCAAGCTTATTTACTGTAATTTCCTCCAATCAGGCTGCACCCATAAGTCTGGTAAAAACTAAAACTACGGACTCTCCAGCTGGTCCAAAATGCTGCTGCCCGCAAAGTAACAACAACTCGTAGAAGAGACCATATCTCTCCCATACTGGCTTCTCTGCATTGACTCCCTGTACTTCCTGTTGTAACATACAAAGCCCTCAACATCCTATCTGACAGAGCTAACAGTTCCCTGCTATCGGGCTAGAATCCTTTGCTCCAAGGATGCAGGGTTACAGCCTTCAGCAATCAGGCTCCTCCTCTGTGGAACCGTCTCCCAGTTACAGGCCGAGATGCAGAAAACCTCTCCATGTTAAAGACCTTCCTTTTTGATAAAACTTACAGTTGGGGCAGGCTTAGGCTAGCCCTTAGATATGCTGCTAAGCTCAAGACTGCCAGTGGATTTTACTAACTTGACTTCTTCCCCCAGTCTTTGTGCTTTCTCACCTCCAAGATCCCTGACTGATGCTGCTGATGGAGGAGGCTGCAAACCTGAGGCTGCCACCCTTAGTAGCAGTTTCAGCATTTGTTCTAGTGGTGTTCATATTGGTATTCTCAGTGATCAAATCATGCTGAAGTTGACTGCTTTGGAAGCTGGTAGATGTTATAACTGGTAGCTAGTTTACAATTATTGCTGCTGTTGTTATTGTTTATTCTATGTCTTAACTCTCCCCGGCCCATGTCCCACTGTCTTTCTCTCTGTTTGTCTTTCTCCTTCTGTCTTGTTCACGTCCTTCATCTGTCTGTTGTTCTCTGTCCCTCTTTTCACTCTCTGTCTCTCTCTGTCCCTTTTCTGTCTGTCTCTGCCCCCATTTTCCTGCTCTCTTTCCCCCCAACCAGTCAAAGCAGAAGGCTGTCCCCATCAAGCCTTCATCTGCTCAATGTTCCTGCCTGTTACAAGGAAGGTTTTTTGTTACCACTGTTGCAGGATGTGCTTGCTCATGGAGAATTGTTGGGTGTAAATTCATTGAAGGAGTGTGGTGTGAAGTGTCATGAGATAACTTTTGTTGTGATTTGGCACTAAATAAATAAAACTGACTTGACTACATAATGTTATGTAACTCATGCATTTTCCATGTTTTGCAAAAAATTCTCAATGTAGAATGAGTACAGTTCTAGGCCACACAGTAGTGTGCACATGTGTTTTGAGTTCAGTTTCAGTTACTCACACTCAGAGAGCCATAAATGCTTGAGCAACAGAGCGGTTACGCAGCCTACATAACATCACCTACAGGAAATATCCACTGACACCCAATTACAGCCTGAGAAAAGAATGTGCTCTTTTTATTTGTAAGTCAAAACAAAACGTGGGAAGAGCTGTGTTACACTGTCAATATCGTTCAAACGCACTGGACATTTGGAACCATAGTTGACAGATTAAAAAAATTGAGAGAATCTCTGTTACTATGTTAACCAACTCTGATCCTCAAAAATTACATGATCCAACGTGAAGATAAATTTAGATTCCCTAACGTGTCCAGTTGGCAAGAAGTGATAACATGTTGTACAACAGCTATTGCTGCAAACACTGTGAGGACTTTCTGTAAAAGATGTTGTCCCGCACTGATTATTCTAAAATCTTTTTTCCAAGAGATTTTTAAGCTTTGATGTGTGGGTTTAACACTGCAGAACAAACGCGTAAAAAACCTACAGTCAGTTTGATTCAGAAAGGTTTCCTGTACACATAAAGAGATACAGTATCACTATATCATGATTCCCAATATCCCTATCTATCTATCTATCTATCTATCTATCTATCTATCTATCTATCTATCTATGTATCTGTCTATCCATCCATCTATCCATCTATCTATCTATCTATCTATCTATCCATTGATCCACATACAAAACACGTGAACCAGAAGTCAGACAGAGGTTTGTGTAGGAGCAAGTAACTCACGATGATGATGTAATATTTGAGTCGACTGCAACACGGGATCTGACTGCCAGACAGTGTGTGTTTCTCCTTTTGTAAAGCTAACCTCCTATAGAGAAACACACAGACATATTAGGCCTGATAAATATGACATAGAAATAATCTCAAAAGGAATAAAAAGATCCAAGTCCACATTTACCTGAGTTCACTCTTTTCTGCCACACTGAGAGGCATTGCTCGGAGCATCCTGACTCTGTCACTCACTGAAAGGTTCTGCAGGTTGTTCACCAGACGCTCCCTTTTATTTACTATAAAACACAGAAAACTTAGTTTACATTACATTTTTGTCAGACACGAGTCGAGTGTCTTTCAGGGTTTAACTTTGCCCATCATTTTTCTCACCATCAGCATCCGTACTATCCGTCTCCATGCCATAACCTCTGATGCTAGGTCTGGCAGAGCGAGAGAAGTCTCGGATAGAGGGTCGACTTTGCCTGCGTCTCCGAAGCTGCATGGTCCTGTTGTAGTACTGAGAGATGATAGCGCCCCTGCTGCGGCCTGGCCAAGGAAAAGGACCAGACTTTTCAGAGAGGACCAGCAACATACTCCATGGCATCATAGGTACTTCCCCCAACTTTATGTTAGACCCAAAGTTTTATCATGTTCTGAAACCATGGCTTCAGGATACTTTTAATGAAGAATTATGGTTAGGAGTGCTTGTTAAATGAGACAATACAGAAAAAAAGCCCAAGGCTAAATCTGATCATAAATGCCTACAAGACCAACTACCAAGAGAAAATAAAAAAATAAGTTCCGATCAAAAAGAATCACTGGAAACCTCAACAGCTAAAAGATGCTCAAGCTGCAAGAGAGTAGAACTGTCAGATTTAACTTCACCCTGCGGTTAGCACCAGTGAGGGATGGACAGATGAACAGTTAATTTCCACTTATATTTCTGATACTGAGTTTCAGAGCAGCAGATAAAAATTATTGTGCAGCTTAAAAAAAAGAAAAGACTACCAAGCCAGTTTCACCAACAGACTGAAGCAGCTGACCTGGCTGTCACGATATAAACAGGTAAATGAAAGACAATCTGCTTCCACATGAAGCTCTGCTCAACTGAGAAGGTATGATTGTATCTTTCAATTGCAGCAGGTGCAGCATACAGCCTCTGCAGCCTGGTTACTTCTTTCTGAAATGCTAACACAGTAACTTAGCTAGGCTCCGCTGAGCGATTCACTGCAAAAGCACTGTTGACAAGAGCACAGTGCAATATTCACTGTGACCGAAACTCTGAGTTACTGAAATGCACATTTTTCAGAAAAACTTTAACACTAAAAAATCTCTAGATCTAACAAACAGAAAATACATTATAATTTCAATTATATCCTCATTCCACTGTATCAGAGTCATGTCTACTGGCTTCCAGCAGGACCCACCGATGGTGCGACTGGGCATGGAGGAAAGGATCTTGAGGGTGGCTGAGGACCATCTTTCACCAATCAAGGGGTCTGTCTGTCTTTCCTCATCCTCCAATCCCACTTCCCTTCCATGCATCATCCTTCCTCTAAACTCATGTCCAGGGTAGGACAGGTAATTCACAGTGTCTGGGAAATTAAAAGGAAAAACATCAAATGATTTTTTTTTTGAAGTGATACTTCATCCAAAACTTTTTTTAAAAATTTTTTTGCTTTTCAAGTCCTCACAAATGGGTGTCCTTGCTTCACAAAGAAGTTTGTTCCCCTCCTGCGTCATATCTTTGTGACTCCAAGATGCAGCCACTTATATTTAGCTGAAGGTAATGTCACTAACATCGGAACAACATCTAAAGCAAATAAAACAGCAGCAAAACTGCTCAAAAACATCAGTTTGTAATGCGCAATAACATCCATGTCTTCTCTACCCAGGAATTTCTCAGAAATCCCCAAAAACTAGGATTTGTGCCAAATTCAAACAAAACCTTTAACCCACTGTTGTCACCGATACTGTGCAGAAGCACCATGGAGTTGGTTCAATTGAATGCGCCAGCTAGTCACTCTGTGCTACCGTGAACAAGCACCAAACTGGCTTTTAAGTTGAACATCGAATACGTGATATATCACAATTAAACCATGAAGAGTTTGACATCTGAGGAATTTTGTTTTGTTGCTGTAGCTGCTGTTAGCAATTAGTTGCCATTAGCGTCAAGCTAAATATGTACGTTTTGTGGCATCACAAAGGAGTAATGCAGTAGAGAAAATACAGTTGTGACTTCAAGACACCAATTTGTGATTGCTTGAAAGTCAAATTTTACTTTTTAGGTTAGTGTCATTTTAATTCTGGAATGTAATTGTGAAATTCTGGAATGTAATTGTAAAATTCTGGAATGTAATTGTGAAATGTGTAACATACTGGGGGGATGACAAATGGTGCGGATATTCTGTAACATTTCACTCAGCAAGATGAACATTAAAATAAGGCAGTCACTGTACAGCAAATTTGATATATATGTATAAATATATATATACATATATACATATATATACACACACACACATATATATACATATATACATATATACACATATATATATACATATATACATATATATACATATATATACACATATATATACATATATATACATATATACACATATACACACACATATATATATATATATATATATATATATATATATATATATACATATATATATATATATATATATATATATATACATATATATATAATTCCTTTATCTATATCACAGTATCCAAATAATATTCATGTCTCTAGGTTCTTATAAAAATTCAGGCTCCCTCATGAACAAATACTTCTGAATTCTCTAGACAACTGTACCTTGACCCTCCTCCTCCTCCTCAAGGTCCCTCTGTACATTCTGCAGCTCGAAGGCTTCGTTCAGTCCTCCAGTATGGCTCTGCTCTGCTATCAGCTGGTTAAATGAGTCATGTACACCTTCTTCATCTATTGGGCTCCTGATGGGATCACACACACACACACACTGGGTGACATGATGACCCTGTGACTCAGTCACCAGCACTCCCACTGGAGGAAACCACAGCCTGGGAATACTCTGAAGACTGGATGTACAGAGAATGAAAGCCAAGTGGACAGGCTAGCTGTTTTTGTATGAAAGCGCAAGGAAAAAACATAACATAGTAAGTTCAGTTCCTTTTGACTTAAAATGTTTACATATATAAGAGCCAATCGGATTGTTTATCGTTTTGACATGGAAACATCAATATAAATGAATAATGATAATGTTTTCTAAACACACTATGGTCATCAAGTTAAAAAAATAAATAAATGAAAGAAGCCCTGGAACCTGGCTGCCTATGCAGTGCTAACACGATGTCAAAAAGCGAACCCAATCACGTTGCCTCTTCCTCTCCTCCCACTCTCTGTTCTTCCCACAAGCCTTCAGTTCGAGAAGTGACTGGTTAACTGAAAATGTGAACCGGCCAGAAAAACAGAGAAAACAAAAGAACCATGAGAGGATCTGTTCTGCGACACTCACTCCAGTCCAGCTTCCAGGAAGGGGTGGTTCAGGTCAAAGTTTACATTTCGAGCCATTCTTCTTCTGTCCCTCTGTCTGACTGTCAGTCTGTCTTCTTGTTGATCAACTGCAGAGGGATCACACCCTCACCTGCTCAGACCTGCACTCCACTCCCACCATAGCACTGACTCCTCCACCTGAGAGGAGGAGAAAAGGAAGGGGAGGTGGGGCCATGAGAGGGTTGGAATCTGGAAGCACTTGGCATGTTTCTACTCGTCATGTGCATCCACCAACTTTTTACTGAAGAATCAAACCTAGAGGTGCATGGGTGAAGATTGACTACAACCGTGCCACTTCTAGATCCTGCACATGCTTTCAAAAAAAAAAAAAAATCACTCAAACTCAAATTGACGTATAAAACTGAATGGCTCTATTCGTGACTTCTGGCATTTCCTTCTGCAATCAACGTGGGGTGAGGAGTCTGTCACAATGCTGACTCGTCATGAGGGATCACGTCACTTTGATCAGGCTCACCACAGCTCCATTGTGGCCCTACTTGTGGTGAGGACTGTGGTCAGTCAGGAGGCGCTATGTCACAGATGAAATGAATATTCATGCATCGAAGGAGAATGATGCATTGTCAGAATTGTGTGTGTGTGTGTGTGTTTATTATGTCATGTGGAATCTCCAAGACTGGGAACAACAAGCACGCCATGGTGTAAATCCTTTCTATGAGTGGGTTAGGCTTGGTCTAATTTCTACATCATTTGTAGTGTTTCACTTACTGTCCTGAACCAGTTGAGATGTACAAACCAGTTTAAAAGAGACAATGTCATTTTGACCCATCTAGATTATGATGTGTGTAATATGATGTTCTAACCAAAACACAGTGTCCACCTCTGCTATACTACTGCTTGTTGTTACGTTCATATGAAGACCTAGGAAAGAGATGCAGTTTAACACATGATCACAAATCCACGCACGCATTAGCAGAATAGAACTGACAGGACAAACTAAATGAGTGAGTGGAATCAACTTAAATCCTTATTTTTCCCCGGCATCATTCAACATCCCGCTGGGATAACCCTCTTGTTTTGCTTCCCTCTCAAACATACTTTTCTCATTAGCAGAAATTCCATTTAATGTCCATTGCCAACCCGATATGGTCATTTTAGCAGTTTTAATTTTCAGTCCTGCGGGGCATAGAAACAAAAACAGCATTGCATAAAAAAACTTCTGCATAGCTGGACCATCAGATCATTCTCTTAGGAGTGTGTTACCTTCAACTTAAAAGGAGCATACATTATGTGTTTGCGGCCTTTGGAGCAGTCCTCTGAGACTGTACAATCAGGACAGGATATTGTGGGGGTGGGACAACACCCAACACAGCCTGCCAGGGGGTCAGAGCTGAGCTACACTGCTGCCATTTGAACAATCTCAGTGAGAGGATAACAAAATACAGATGGCTCCTATGTTATGAGAAAACTGGTTCTCGAAAAAAAGGAAGTTAGCAGTGTGGTAGAAGTAACAACAGATCTGCAGGACATACAGAAGAGCAGTACAGTCAAGATGTCTATCTCCACTCACGCTGCTTAATTAATTGAATGTCAGCCCGTGCAATTGTGAAACCTCCAAAAAAGAAAAAAAAGCATACTATTGATCAGTACCACGGGATGTTGCAGAACGGTCCTCATTTTTGTTAAAAAAAATGTGTTATTGCTAATGCTTACTTTGACAACAGTACTGCAAAAATGCTTTTGAGTATTTTTTTAAATGCTAGTTTGAGTTTCTATGTTTGTGTTGACAAACACTTTTCAAAGTGATGTGTTTGTGTTCTTTTTTTAATAACTATCAAGTTTACTAATACCTTATTTTATTGTATGATATACTGTAGTACGCAATTGGAGGTGGTTCAGCAAGCATTTGTTTTGTTGTGGGTTATGTTCGAATCATTTTGATATGTACATTATAAAGAAAAAAATTCCAGCAAATGACAGCTTAAATAGTGATCAGAATTTAATAAAAACATTATTTCTACTCTTTTTCACTCTCATTTATTGGTCTCTATGGCAGGAGAGTCTGGATGCTCTTCTGTACTCTCTCAGCCAGGGTGGAGTGAGTGTGTCTGTATGACAAAGACGGTTTTTGTCACCTACTTAAGACCTTTTCTGGAATAAATAGTAGCTATATCAAGATCCATGGTTGGTTCTAATGGGGACCAAAAAATGGTTCTAATGCAAAATTTAATTACTGAGGTTTTGGTTAGGGTTAGCTTTAGGCATGAATTGGTCAGGGTTTGGGCAAACCTCTGTTGGTTTTGCGCACTCAGCGGATGCTTACGACCAGGGAACTTGCAGTTTGCGTGCAAATTGGACCTCGGGTTGTATATGGAATGGTTTGATGTTTTACGGTTCAGTATGGCATCCTGGACCGTAACATGACATTTTCACCAAATCCTGCAGCACTAATGTCAACACATGATTATACTGCACGGGATTGAAAACAGGAGGCTGATATCAGCAGATATGTGGAGGTGAAGGGAACAGTGGAAAGGAATCTGTCCATGCTGACAGCTTTCAACAACTGTATGGCAATAGGAAAAAATTCCCACAGCGGAGAGAATGGGGCGGGGCAGAGGCAGAGCCAAACACTAAAGTAAGCAAGGCAGCAACATTACATTACCATACCCTGATGTTTTGAATTAATCATCATCTCAGTTTACCTTGGGAAAGGGAGGTGGAGAAGAATAACCTATTGGGGTGAAGCAGACAGAAATGAACACAACTCTCTCTAGCACTCAGAGAATTACTGTTACTAATCTTTATCAAGCAGGTTCACTCTTGGCTTCGTTACAGAAACCCTTCTAATGACAGTAAAACTCTCTTTCTGTCATTCTTTGCTTCCCGTAGAATAATGCACTGAGCCCTGACTATGACAAACCCCCAAGCCGCTGCACAATAGACGACAAAAGCTCATTCACCCGCGGCTGCTACTTTCTGCTGAACAAGCTCTCACATCTCGGGAAGACAAACGGACAAACACACGCATTTCGCTCACTTTACCTCTGCGTTATCCACCAACTTATCTTAAATGCTGACTCTTAAAGCTAGTCACTACCAGCCGGCGAAGTTAAATCAGTCAATTGGTTACTTGGGAAAAGTTGACAAAAGTTAACTTTCGCCGTGCCGATACGTCTGTTTTTGTTTTGTTTTCAAACAAAGCAGCTGAATGAAGTCAAACTCTTTAACAGTAAGAAGAATTTTGAATCAAAGTAATTATTACCTCACCCACTTGTAGATTTCCCAGTCTCGGCTTGCTACTGTCAGTCAGGACTGTCTACACGCCAAAACACCGACACAGTGGGGGGGGGGGGGGGGGGGGGTGAACCATTGTTTACAGGGGCGGAGGGTTTGCACTTTTTCAAACTATAATAATACATCCGAGAGTTAGGTGGCCAGTTATACAATTTATTCAATTTTAACGTTCAAAGTGTCATGGGCACACATAGCCGAACAATTCATCGACATGACCCTTAAGCGTCAACGTACCGGTGTATAAATGCCCCCCGAAGAATGGTTCCGTCCTTCAATTCACGTTGTAAGTCCTTTTACCTGTGTTTTTCTGGTCAAACAATGTCTTGTTATTGGTCTAAATTTAACAAGTTATCAGTCGGAGTTTCAGTGAAATATGAATATTTAAGTGACAGACTGACTATGTTTTAGAGACAGCCGGAAGGAGAAAAGATATTGCAATGAGGTAGGCCTGTAACGAAGCTGTCTTCTCCTGACATACCTGGTTCCACCTCTCGCAAACCCTTCCCCCACTCAGGTTCCACCTTACCTCACATTAGCAAATAAACACAATAAATGCTGTTGTATGCAGTGTAGGCCTATTAGATTCTATTCCCAAAGGGACACGTTTAATATTTACAGAAAAAAAAACTTGTTGGTTTCAAGTAGTTACTCATGTACAACAATGTTGTAGTAAAAACTGTAAGAAATTACTGTTTATGATGCAAACAGAAAAGAATAAAAAGTTAAAGGACTGAAGAAAAGTGACACCAAAACAAATGTGAATAGACTAGATCTAAAATTTAAACTGTATTACGAGCTGATAATATACGAATTATTAAACTGCTCATAAAGAGAAATAGTTTCCATCCATCGTCATCTTCCGCTTATTCCTACACATTAAGGGTTGCGGGGGGGCTGGAGCCTATCCCAGCGTCAACGGGCGAGAGGCAGGGTACACCCTGGACAGGTCGCCAGTCCATCGCAGGGCCAACATAGAGAGACGAACAACCATTCACACTCACATTCATACCTACGGTCAATTTAGAGTATTCAATCAGCCTAGTCCCCAATTGCATGTTTTTGGACTGTGGGAGGAAGCTGGAGTACCAGAGAGAACCCACGCAGACACGGGGAGAACATGCAAACTCCACACCGAAAGATCCCGTGCCCAAGCCGGGACTCGAACCCGGAACCTTCTTGCTGTGAGGCCACAGTGCTAACCACTGCACCACCGTGCAGCGAGAAATAGTTTATTATATTATATTATATTATATTATATTATATTATATTATATTATATTATATTATATTATATTATATTATATTATATTATATTATATTATATTATATCATACAGGTTGAGGGCAGGTCATCCTGGTGGCACGGTGGTGCAGTGGTTAGCCCTGTTGCCTCAAAGCAAGAAGATTCCAGATTTGAGACCCGGCTCCAGTACGGGATCTTTCTGTGTGAAGTCTGATAAATTGTGCAGCAGGAGTTAATAGACAAGGTGGCACGGTGGTGCAGTGGTTCGCACTGTTGCCACACAGCAAGAAGGTTGGGATCTTTCTGTGTGGAGTCTCCATGTTCTCCCTGTTCCTGTGTGGGTTCTCTCTGGTACTCCAGCTTCCTCCCACAGTCCAAAGACATCAAGAGGGGACGAGGCTGATTGATACTCTAAATTGACCGTAGGTGTGGCTGTGAGTGTGAATGGTTGTCTGTCTCTATGTGTTGGCCCTGTGATGGACTGGTGACCTGTCCAGGGTGAACCCCACCTCTCGCCTGAAAGCTAAAGGGATAGACTCCAGCCCCCCCCCCCCCCACAACCTTTAACAGGATAAGTGGTAGAAGATGGATGGATGGGGGTTATTCTAACTCATAATGTGCTCTACTTTCAATAATTACAATTAGCTCCTTCATTCTTACATGTAGGTGGGTCCAGTAGGTATTTTTTATGTGATATTGTCATTTTTACTTCAATAAAGAACTGAATATGTCATCCACCACTGCCTGCTAAACAGTTGCAGGGCCGAGAACAAGTTAACTGAATATTTTAGATGAGTTTTTGATTTGTTTCTTGAACTGAAACCCAACACACTGAGCAGATCTTTAAGAATGACATTTACCGTTAACTCATCTTTATTTGTTTGACCGGAAGGGAGTGTCAAATATTTCTGCTGTAGAGGAATCATGAATGTCCTGTCAGTTGGTATACTTTAGGTCTTGTTTTTATTCTTCATATACTTTACTTTTCTAAGTTGTGGAGTGTAATTTAAAATTAAATGTGTTGCTACTGAGCATTTTACTGTAGTGGATTTCACAAAATGAGATGAAAACAATGAAAAGAAATTGGATTTCATTGTATGTCATGACATTTATACTTACTTACATACTTACATTATTGAAAAAAGCTACTTATATCATACCCTTCATACAAAGATTACAGATCAAGTTGTATGGCAACAAAGAGAGATTAAAATTAAAACATTTTAAAAGATCATTGGAGTTGTGCTGAAAAAGAATATTAAGAAGAAAATAAAACCAGATTAAAATAAAATCACAATGAATACATAAAAAGAGTCAAATGCATAAGATACTCAAAATTACAGTGCATTTTTAAAGCAGGTGCTGCAAATGCAAATCTATGAAGACCGTTGTAAAGAAATATGTTTAAAGCATGCTATTTTCAAATATCTAGTGAGTTATAAATAAACAATCGGTAATCGGTGAGCATTTCTTGGGGTTGTGAAACTCTGACAAGTATTTTCAGCTACCCATGTACACAAGTTGCCTCTGCTTCCTGTCATCTGACTTCCTGTTCATGCTCACATTCAGTTTTCAGTCTACACGTTGACAGATCTTGCATCTGTTCCACCTACTAGAGACAGGACACAGAGAGCTGCACTCATGCCAGATCAGTCTCCGAGAGTGTCACCGATGCGAAGTCTGAAGTAGACAGCGGAAGTGTTAATGTTTGTTGGTGTGTATTTGATGGAATGTGAGAGAGTTGGGTATTCGAATGTTTGTTGGAGAAGTCAACTGAAGGGGAGAAAATGGAGGACCACAGGAATATTAACTTCATGAGACTGTTATCAGGTAACAGAAAAGTAATATGTGCTACTATGCGTTTGAGGGGTGTATACGTGTGTATCACTGTGTGTGTGCGCATGTGTGTGTGGGCAGGTCCTCTGGGAAAATATGATGGTTATTTTTTTCAGCTGTTTTCTGACATTTGATACATGAAATAGATTAATTGAGAAGTCCTGCTGACAATTTTAACTAAAACTGAGACAGAAACAAAACGAGGATCTTCCTTCACCCTGGAAATCCTGCATGTTACTCTCACCACAGATGAAAGCACTCAGTCCACCCTCTCATCGGAATCCTGTGAATACTATCAGAGAGAGCTCTTTGACCAGCTGCCCAGCATCCAGGCTTCCCGCCGTTGGCACAACCGGCTGGGTGGTTCAGAGTTGGAGGAGCAGCTTGGCCATGGCCAATTGTCCAGAGGAGCCAGAAACAAGGCGTCTACACTGCCCCTCAGGAGTCTGACCATGTGCATTCAAGGAAAGAAGGATGCCAGGTGGGTAAGCTTACACATACATCTGAGGTGTTATCAACCACTTGACTAAAATTTCGCTCCGTCTCACCCATGTCATGTTTTAAAAAAATCATTCATCTCATCACTGAGATGCCTCTGACCTCAATGAAAATATGGTAAACTCAGACACAAAAGTGTCAATCAAATAGTGGGTGGAGTCTATCCCATGAGCTTTCGGGCAAGAGGTGGGATTTACCCTGGACAGGTTGCCAGTCCAGAGAGAACCACACAGGACTAGGGAGAACATGGAGACTCCACACAGAAAGATCGCGTGCTCAAGCCGGGGCTCGAACCCGGAACCTTCTTGCTGTGAGGCAACAGAGTAAACCACTGCACCACCGTGCCACCCTTGAATCTAATTTGTTATATACAACCACAGTCTGATCTGCCACGACTGAGCAGCTCCACCAGTGATGGATAAGTTGAGGTTGAGGGTCCTACTCATGAAATGTATTAATGCTGTTTATTAGGGACAGAAGGATGATGGAAACCTGCAGTATAGGCTGTTGGGAGTCCTGGAGGCAGAACCAGAGCATCAACACAAAGAGAGTATGGGCAAAGATGGGAGGAGCTATAAAAAGCCTGTTACCATGGCAGCACACACTGCATGCCATTGAAGGTAATAAAGGCCTAACGATGGCATCTGCTGGTAGTCAGTGTGCTTTAAACAAATGTTACTAAGCAAACCCTACTAAACAGTTATACGGATCTGTTCCAGGCAAGTTCGGAATCGGCGTGAAGGCCTACTTTGTTTTCCTCAGATATCTTGTCTCTTTGAACCTACTCCACTGTGCTGTTGTAGGGGGTTTCATCCTTGGGCCTACAGCATTTTATGGCAGGGGCAACAACAGTGGTAAGTCAACTGTGATTAAAAAAAATGCCTGTAAATTGAACACAGCTGGATGTAAACACAGATATTATTGTGATTTTACAGAACCATTGAGGTTTGGGGGCAATGACTCTGTTTTGGATTTTTTCCTGGGAGCGGTAAAGTTGTTTGTGTGTGTGTGTGTGTGTGTGTGTGTGTGTGTGTGTGTGTGTGTGTGTGTGTGTGTGTGTGTGTGTGTGTGTGTCACTAATTTTTCCACTGGTGTAGATAATCCCATTTCTCCCATGCAGGGCTATCTGGATCGATCTCCAGTCTTCTTTGGTTTCTATACTCGGGGTTCCCTGAATTTGCCTTGCTGTAATACCCCTCTGCTGTACCTCACTGGGATCCTCACTGTCCTCTTCCTCAGTCTGATCATGGTACTCCGCAGGTCTGTGACAACACAGCAAAACATGTTCAGTTTACATATGAAAGACTGAGATTGTTTTACGTGTCCATCTTTAAATCTTGATGATAGAACAACTGTTGGCTACAAGCACACATGGATGCTTGGGAAACGTTACAGTATAAACTTGAGCTATAAGATCTTCAGTGGGTGGGACTTCACCATCCAGGACCCTGCTGCAGCAGCTCTTAAACACAGCTTCATCAGAAATGATCTCAAGGTGAACAGGCACGCATCCTGAACCTCCACATGTGCATGATTCCAAACGTCTTACATGCTCGGCATTTTTTAGCCACTGAATGTGTAAAAAAACGTTATTTTGTCACTTTTCATTTAACCCACAAGATTTTGGGAAGGCTACAACATTTAATGATGGGCAATTCTACAGCATTCCGATTGATATTTGCTTTTACAAACATCGACCAGTTTCTATCATTTGGCATGAAACGGATGAATACGCACACATGCACCTGAGCAGATAAAGACATTTGATCTTGATTAGAAATTGAGTCATGGTTGTGGTTTTTGACGCTTTGGCTGAACATACAAAAGTGCAGCAGGCTGCATATAATAAATAAAAACAAACTGTTACTGTCCTGCTTCTGTCCAGTGTCTGCATTTGAGCATCTATGATTTTTTGCATCTCTCTACATGAAACTAGCAAGTATGTTGACAATTCCTTCTCTGCCCCTCAGCTCTTCCTGGAGGAGCAGCGTTTCTCCATGTATGAGGCTCAGAGGACAGTCAGGCAGTGGGTGTATCTCTACTGGCTCAGGTTCATCCTCAACCTCCTAGTTCTCTCTCTGCTTGGTGGATCCTTCTATCTAATCTACTTTGCCATGGAAACATCACAGTCTGCTGAACAGCAGGTTAGACATCCATGTTGAATAATACTTGCTTTTGTTTTGTGTTGGATTTGGGAACTCAAGTTGTGCTGACACCCCTGGCTATGTTTTCCAGCAGGATCAATACTGGTTGGTCAGTCTCCTCCTCCAGTTCCTTCCTCCCTTTACCATCACTTTCATCAACCTATCCCTCCCTCACATCTTCCATAAGATCTCCTCATTTGAGGACTGCTCTGTCACCACACAGGTCAATACCACGCTTATCAGGTAAGGAACAAAGTGAAAACAGGACTCACACACACACGGAATCTTAAATCATATAAAGTCAAATAGACAAGAATGCATATGCATACAAAGTGTTTTTCTCTCTGTCTCTCTCTCTGTCTCTCTCTCTCCCTCGCTCTCTGTCTCTCTCTCTCTCTGTCTCTCTGTCTCTCTCTCTCTCTCGCTCTCTCTCAGCCACTCAGATGGCTGCAGCACATGCACATTTATGCAGAAGTTGCCAACCACCCGATTTCCTGAGAACTTGTGTGTGTGTACCTCCATGCATGTGTGTGATGTGTTGGTGTGTGTCATTGTAACAGCAGCAACTACATTTTTGGGGGGCGGGGGATACACATCACATGGTTGTTATTCTCTCAACTCTGCCTTTCAGGTCACTTTTACAGTCCACTCTCTCTCTCTCTCTTGCTCTCTTTATCTCTTTCTCTCTCTCTCTCTCTTGCTCTCTTTATCTCTTTCTCTCTCTCTCTCTCTCTCTCTCTCACACACACACACACACACACACACACACACACACACACACACACACACAGAGCTGCACCTGAATCCACTCTGTCTTACATTCAGGAGCATCTTTCTGAAGCTAGCTTCCCTGGGAATCTACTTATATTTTCTCTTCACTACAACACATCAGCAGGTGAGTTGAGAGCAGATCCATCAGACCTGCAGTATTCAGGATAAGTGTTTTAGGCAGGTGAACATTGACTAACCCACCTTCATTTCTCTTCTTCTTCTGTTACAGTGCAGGGAGAATCATTTTGGCAGAGAGATGTACAAGCTCTGTATCTTCAACTTCCTTGCCACTTTCTGCAATGCCTTCCTCTTTAACTACCCCAGGAAGTGGGTTTGCTGTCGATTGACAGTCTCTTTCTTTGTCATCATTGTAGTTTGAATGGAAAGATCAATGTGTTTGATGTCTGTGTAGTTTAAAAAAAAATTCCTGTCTATCTTTTATTTTTCTGACAGGTTGATGCAGGAGAAGTACCCCTCATCTTTGCTGTCCTGGTTGTTAGGGAAAGAACACTTCTTGATCCCTTTTAATGTTCTGGATCTAGTGTACAGTCAAACGGTGTCCTGGGTGGGAATCTACAGCTGCCCTCTGCTGCCTCTGATAGGAACTGTGATGCTGGTGGCCACATTCTACATCAAGAAGGTTGGCTGGAAGATAAGAGTCAGGGAACTTCTAGCACGATGAAGCTTCTTTACTCTCTTCACCACAAAAGATTGTCTTTGATGAAATAATACAATAAGCTATGCAGAACGAGGAATGAAAGAGAGGCAGCAATTGAATAGAAACATGATTAGTGTGAAGTAAGGATTAATTGTGTGGACATTTTGGGGAACATGACATCATTTATCATGATTGAGACACTCAAAATCCATCCATCTATCCATCCATTTTCTACTACTAATCCTGTTAAGGGTCGCGGGGTGGGGGGGGCTGTAGCCTATCCCAGCAGCTTTCGGGGGAGAGGCGGGGTTCACTCTGGAGGGAGAATATGCACACTCCGCACAGAAAGATCTCATAAATAACACTTCATACTGTATAAATAGATGGGAGCATGCAAAATGGCACAACCTAGTGGTGTTTATGCAGACAACAACAGAATATTTAGTGAGGGCTGAAAGTATCCATCTATATTACAAATCGTGACATGGTAGTAATGGGGAACCTGTTTATCTCTCAGTTTTCGTCAGTCAAGACTTTGTGAAAGCCAAAGATGGATGAAAACAATGACACTACTGTCACATCTGTCCATCGCACGTGAGGCCATAGCCCGTAGGTGATCAGCACAAATTGGGAAGTAGTAACCAGAGCCATTTTAAAAGAATCTTTTTTTTTTAATTAAGAGAAGAGGAAAGAAAGAAGGAAAACAAGACATACAGGCAAAGATTTGATTTTGGGGTGCCGAGACGATCTTGGCTCCGATGAGGATCTAGTGCAAACTTGACAAAGCTACAGCAACCGAACAGAAGTAGTTTGCTACATGATGCCATTTTTTTTAGTTTACATTTCATTTTGTGCAAATAAAAAATTGAAATGCTGAAATTGCTGAGCTGGTAGGGAACTAACTGTATCACCTTTTGATGTCCCGGGCTAATTTTTTTCCTCTTATTTCTTGTCGAAATGCTTTGCTTCATAGATTAATCTTGAGTTTCACATTTAAAGGACAGTTTTATGAGAGCTTCTGAGATTCATGTCCAAATATTTGAAAAAAAGTAGCCAATAAGAATGTTTAAAAAAGAACAAAACTGTAAATACAGGCTGTAAGTGTGAGTTTACTTTTTCTCAAAATTGTCCATTCCACAATGTCAGGTGAATATAAACGAGAAGCTCAAGTGACCAACCGTCGACTTTTAACAATTTCTGAGTGTTCACATCTGTCTTTCTCGGTCACTGTCCTCAGTTCGTGGTCCTGCGGTGTTGTGCGGCAGAGCAGAAGATGTTTCGGGCCTCCAACTCCTCTGTTTTATTCCACTTCATGTTGCTGCTGGGCCTCTTCATGGCTGCATCCTCACTGGGCTTTAACCTCTACAAAAACATGTACTCTCTTTCCTGTTCTTGTGTACTCCGCATCAAGTTCATTTTCACTGCACCCATTTTTAAAAAAACAGTTTTTCCTTTTTACTGCTTGTTTACACTTGTGCTCCTCTGTTAGGGTCTTTCCAGTTTCCTCTTGTGGTCCATTTGCAAACAGAGACAATGTTATTAATCTGATGGGAGAGTGTGTGGGGAGTCTTCCTAGCCTGGCTCAATCCATAATTAGCTACTTGGCCTCTGAGGCCTTTGCCCTGCCGCTCATTCTCACTGAGATGTAAGTATTCATGGAAAAAAGACTGGAGCTCGTGAGAGAGCCCCATAGCTCTGTGTGTACTATTATTTTTTAAATGGGAGGACAAGTATGACTCTGTTATGCACATCTCGTAACATTTAAGTCTTCTCAAGTCTGGGGAAGGGCCTGGTACAGTCACTTGTTTTTCTTTTTTTTTTTAAAGTGTGTAAATCTAATGGTGAACTGAACAAAGCGGTAGTGTGGTGTGTTTGTCTTCTCCTCATCTTTTTGTACTGTTCACTTGTTTTTCCATATTTTGATTATTGCACACAGGTTTTGGGGTACTACAGATACGATTAATACTGATATTTGGTTTGTGTTACAGAGAAGAGCAATAAGATTAATAAACATGGTGGATGCATTCGTTATTTTTCAAGCCAGAGATGATAATTATCCATTTATCTATAGAGGTGATCTATATTAAGATCAAATGGTGAGGATTACAGATGGAAATTTAGTTGTGAAGACCTGCATCTCAATATTGGGAGTAGAACTGGAATATTCTGGATAATAAGTTAAAATTCTGTTCAAATATAATTAAATTCAAAAGAATGTTTAAAGAAAAGGTAATGGGACATTATTGAGTGATATTAATGGTGCGATAGCAGAAAAGTGTTTTAGTATTTAGTGCTGTCTTTATTTGAAATTGTGAAAATTAAGAGTAAACACAATCTTTGAAACATGTTATCATTCAGAAAGGGGCACGTATAATGTTTTCTTGAACAAATGAAGATGAATGAACGAAAACTCATCAGGCTTTGCGTCCGTCTGTAAGACTAAAGTGAGGGCTAAAAAGAAGTCCTGTGGTCTGTCAGAACAAATTTGTGAGTAAGAAACTTCGATCAAAGGCTAACATTCGATAAAAGAGAAGACTGATCTGGGGGTGTTTGCTCTGTGTCCCTAGCTAATGCTGCAATTTGACCATGAAGTAACCAAAATGGAACATTTACCTTAAGACATCTAGAGAACTTTGAATAATCAGAACAGGATGTTTTGAGAACATCCATAATGTTCAATAAAGGTTTGTCATCGTCACCTTTGAAGCTCCTTTGAGGAGCTCTTAGAGAACCTTTGAGACTATGAGGGTTCACGCAGTTGTGAACACTTCTGTAGATACATTCCTAGAGTGACTGAATGTGACATGAAAAATATTTTGTTTTTTTCAGTGTTATCTTCACGTCATATGTGTCACGGAGACGAGCCAATCAGAGGGCCATTGAGAGGCTGAAAGATATGCTGGTTATGGTGAATCACGTGTCTCCATTATACACAGCAGATGTTATGCATACTTTTAATTCATCACAAAATGGAGGTCATCCCCAGTTTGCACAGTCATTGCCAGCAAATCACTGAAGCTAAAACGTAGTCTGTGGAATGTGATGTATTCTACTAGTATTTGTGTGTGCATGTGTCCTTCACAGAGTACTTCAGATAAACGCTTCCTGGTGAAACAACATGCCACGATGCTCAGACGTGAAAACAACACCAGAGTGCCCCTTAAGCAGACATCGAGGAGAACGCCCCCCCTCTCAGCCACTGTAGAGAACCCCTCTCCACACTTACAAATGGAGTAAGGACCCCAAAGACATCAGGCCTTTCCTCATTCTTTGGCAGCTGGGTGGAGACGAGAGGACGGTCAAGTTACCTAAATGTACCTGTTCCTCTCTCTTGATTTGATCTTTTATTGAAATATTTCTTTTTTCTTGTTAATTATGGTTTGACCACTTTTGCCTTGTAATGTTTCCTAATTTGTTTTTGAGTTACTTTTTAAAAAAAAAAAACGGTATTTTTAAACTACATCCGATCTCTGTGTTTGTTTTAACACAATTATCAAATAAATGTAAAGGATTTATACATAGAAATATTTCCTCAAAAGTATGAATTGTTGTCTTCACAAATGTCCTTTTAACTGCATTAAATTTGCTGCAAATATTTTACAAATGTAATGCCCGGCAAGTATTCGTTGTTTGTGTATTTCTAAGTTGTATTTGTTGAATGACTGAAGCAAAAACGTGCAGCCTACTTTCTTATCATTTTGGAACACACATGTAACACCCCTCACTTTACACACATGAACCTCACACACATGCGCATGCTGAGCACTGTTATGAAGAATCTACGGGCACTCTGTTTGTGGCCAATTTTGGGTGAGTGAATCAAAGATTTATTTAAAATTGCAACATTAATACATTTTTTAAAATAAAAATAGAAATACAAGATTTAAAAATAAATTGTCTGTCTGTATCCCTTGGGTTTTATTTTTCAGCCCTGGCAAATTTGTCCATCAAAATAAGTAAGTCTGTCAAAGTGATACTTACCATCTTTTGAGTTTTATCTCGTCAAGAAGTGTTCAGATGTGTGCTGTCCTGCATGGTGAAAGGAGCTTGGTTTTCTGTACTTTCACAACATTTTTGCATTTGAATATGTGAAATAAAGATGAATTATGACTAATGCTCTTGAAAGCCTGAACCAGTTATTCATACTTATGTGAGTAGACATCAGGACAATATTGTGCCCTACCATTTACTACAAACATAAAAGTTTTCCTTTTTTTCCCTTTGTTTGAATTCAGTATCTATCTATCTATCTATCTATCTATCTATCTATCTATCTATCTATCTATCTATCTATCTATCTATCTATCTATCTATCTATCTATCTATCTATCTATCTATCCAAACTACTTCCAGATTTCCATTTTTTCCTCAGGTGGCTCTACTGCTCCTCTCCCAGTGCTAACTGGTCCCGACATGGCCTTCCTTGGCTCTCGTGCCATGTTCCAGTGTATTGCACCTCACTCCTCTCTGCCAGTCACTTACGAGATAATAAAGGATGGCAACATCCTGATTGCTACGGGCACTGATCTTCAAGGGGGCCAACCTTTAGTATACTCCCTAAGGGTCGCTTTGACATCAGAGGGAACATATCACTGCCAGGCAAAAACAGAGGGAGGCACAAGAATCAGCAACAGCACCAGGCTAAGTGTTGTCAGTGAGTAAATCCACAGAGAGGGCATTAAATTCTCCTTAATTTAGCAAAGACAATCACCCCAGTATGACCTCTTCCATTTCTTCCCCTCCAGCTCCGGCATCAAATACCAGGGTGACCTCTGACCCCTTCCCTGCAGTCGTATACGAGGGCTCACGTTTGGTCTTGAGCTGCAATGTCTCAGAGGGCTCTCACCTTTCCTACACATGGTTTTTCAACAGGAAGGAAGTAACTTCTGCAGCCTTTCCCCTGCTGCACAACACTGGGAACCAGCTAGTGATGGAGACAGTGAGTCCGGATCATGCTGGTGACTATTATTGCATGGCTTGGTCCAGGGTGCAGGACATCAGGAGATTTTCCAGCAGCTCAGAATTCAAGGTGTCAGTCAAAGGTACATGACATCCATATATTGATTACTTGCAATGCTTAGAGTGAGGTCAATGTGCATACAACCTAATTCGAACACCAAACATAAAACCAAGCATGTTGGATCCCACAAGCGAAGAGGGCTCCCAGTTTTTGGACATCAACCATACGGTTAGACAGGGCTCCACACACACATTTAGAGATCTATCCTCATGTACTTTGATAATCCAAACTTAAAGGAACACACCAACTTTTTTTCTGCAAATATGCTTATTTTCCATGAGCCAAACAAGAAGATGGCTATCCCTTTCGTGCAGCAGGGATATAGCGACTCAATACTTCTCACAGAAGAGTGAATCATATCTCTGTCATTGTCTGGAAATAATTGCATTTCCCAAAAAGTGGTCTGTTCCTTTAACTAACAACCCAAACATTCTGTTTCGCCCATTGGGGACACTTCTCTTCTCTATAATTGAACAGTGAAATGTTGAATAATTGTTAAATATGCTGTCTAACACATACACTATCATCTCTCTCCCCATCTTCTTCTCTTGTCACTCCATTATCAGTCTATATTTTGAAGCCAACGATCGTGTTCTCCATTTCCAAGGAAGGAACCAGCTACCGTGGGAATGTGACCTGCTGGTCATCAAGAGGGACTCCTCCAGCTAACTTCTCCTTTTTAGTCGATGATTACGAAGTGGAATCTGTTAAAGCAGTCGGCTCTCTGTCTGCGAGGTTCAGCTTTGCAATGGTCCCTGGGCTTGACATGGGGATGGCACGGTGTCGGGTGAAAACTGAGGTGCAGGACTTGCTGAGTGAGCCTTTGTCTCTGGAAGTGGGTATGAGCTGCACTGACATTTGAAGGAAATGCATCTTTCTGTCATTCCTATTCCCTCTTTATTATGTCTCCTTTCATTTTTTTTTCTCGGCTATCCAGTCCCAGTTGGAGGTCATGTGACTTTGGAAGTTGAACACCTTTACCGGGCTGATTCCAAACTGACTGCTGCCATACTGACCTGTCAAATCAGTCGAGGAACGTTTCCTTTTGTCTCCTGGCTGTTAAATGACTCTATTCTTCCTTTGGAGACCCATGATTCACATTTGCAGCTTATTCTGCCTCACTATGCCCTCACTGACCACAGACAAACCCTAGTTCTTACCAAGCTTGGCCCAGAGGAGGCTGGGTATTACCACTGCAGGGTCAGAGACAACTACGATGACTCTGGTACCTGGGTGGAGAGTACGGCTGTCCTGGTTCGAGCCACAGGTGAAAAGAACGAAATGCTGGATAAAAGTAAAGCACTAATTTCACATTTGTTTTCCACCCATCCCTCCATTGTCTTCTGCTTATTCCTGTTAAGGGTCACGGTGGGACTGGAGCCTATTCCAGCATCTACAGACAAGAGCCGGGGTTCACCCTGGACGGGTCACCAGTCCGTCGCAGGGCCAACACATATAGACAGACAACCATTCACACTCACAGCCACATCTACGGTCAATTTAGAGTGTCCAATTAGCCTCGTCCCCAATTGCATGTCTTTGGATGGTGGAAGGAAGCTGTAGTACCCGGAGAGAACCCACACAGGAACAGGGAGAACATGCAGACTCCACACAGAAAGATCCCGTGCTGATCACTGCAGCACCGTGCAGCCCACATTTGTTTTATTTTTACGAATTATATAACAAAACTCATACCAAAAGCTATTTGTATTGCAAATATTGAGTTACTAGTTAGCCAGATGGCATAAAGAGTTGAACCATCTATTGTGCTTGTCCAGAGGTCTCTGATCGAAACGATAACAAAAGCCGTATCTAAATCACATCATGAAGTAGTGTGGGATGATGGGAGATGTTTTCATTGCTAAAAGTCTTATTTTCTGTCCTCACATATTCACACCATGCCATTTCACTGTAATAGCATAGCTGTAATTAATACTAGCTAATTTCACACTAACATGCTAACTTGCATTGTGATTCCACCCATACAGCGACAGGGGGTATTTACAATTAGCTGTAGCTACCATGGGATAAATTTAGTCGTACTTGTGCTCTCATCAGTAGTTGAAATCATAATGCTAACTAGCAACTCGATGGGTTAAAAAGTATGTGACCCATGCATAAAGTGATGGATTTCTTTTCTTTTCGAATATTGGACACATCTGACGAAACCAGACCTCATAACTAATTTGATATTTTATTTAATTTTCTCTCCGTGTGGGGTCCTTGCATTCTCCACCACATCATGCAGTTCATTCCTGTTCAAACGGGATCTTTCAGCCTTGATTGATATTTTCCACAGAATCCCGACCAAGTTAAAAGAACAGATTGCATATTTAAATGTCTTGCTGCTACAGTACAGTTCTCTGGCCTTGTCCTCTTTCTTCCAGAGTTTTTCATGGCTACCACAGAGGTCATCTCCTTAGCATTCTTCTGCTTCCTTTTTCTCTGTTTGGCGGTGGGTCTAGCTTGTGTGTATAGGATGCTTGACCAAAAACAAGGTGTGTACGTGTGTCAGGGTTTTATTGGGAGAGAGATTCAGTGACTTGAACTGAACTAAACATGTTTTGTCCATTCTTTTTAATCATTCATTCTCACGTCTGTCTTGGATCACGTCCACATTTCAGTGACAAAGTAAGCTCTATCTGAGAAGAAAGTTAATGCTAAAGTAATTCGGATCATCCAGCCTAACACTGTTTCAACTTTAACTTGCAGTTCTGATGCACTTCCTTTGTCTGCATCTGCATCCCAGTCAGGAGGGAGGCAGGCCGCTGCCTACTCCATAGACAATGATCAGGATCAGGATTGAATGATTAACAATGAGGTATTGATAGTCTGAAAAAATGCATCATTATACACAATACAGCATACAAGCACAATGACTTAGTTGGAACATGACATTCTCCCTTGTTAAACCTCATATTATTTAGCTTGCTTTGACTGAAAACAGATACCAGAAAATATAAGCATTTATGTGAAATCTGTCCATACAAACAACATACACTGTTCAAGGAGAATAACCTACTCATAGAATATGCAAAAAGGAACGAGGGACTGAAATCCCACAAGGTACTGTGATGATGTAATTTACCCAACGCCATAATTTGGCATGTGCTCATTTACAGCACAGGAGATGGAGTGAATTGTGGTTTTCTGGTAGCTCCATCAACTCATTTTCAACACCAACACCTTGCAGTGAACGAGGCACTGTTCTTTCTTCCTCCTGCATGTAAAAGAATATTTTGTAGTGACAGTTTCAACTTCTATTAGATCGGATTCTTCATAAAACGAACAACTCCTTGTCATGCTCGTATGACATACAACTGTCCTGGAGGGTTTCTCTGTAATAGACTAAATTACATTCTTAGTATTTTGAAATTACAGACAGTTGAAATGAAATATTACCCTCAGTCTTCCAGAGACCATACGTACTCAAACTTTTTAAGAAATGAAAAGCGTATTTTGAGATTGAACTTTATTCATTCTTTTTGAAATCATTTGAATCAGGAATGCAGAATAGTACGTTATAATCTTTCCTCTTTCTCTGTTTCCGTCCATAGAGATCCCAGTATGAAGAACTTTTACCATCATCAAATGTGTTGCCTCTGTATTCACATTGTCAAGATACATTTAATGTCTTCCTCTTTGTCTTGTCCTGACGACAATGCAATAATTCCTTTGTCTGAGCTGCCAAATGTAACATTCAGTTGAAATTAATATCCCAGCATATTTTTCAGCCAAACTGAATAACAACAGTAAAACTACTGTATACTGACATGCTCGGTAGTTTGTGATCAATAATTTCCCTCCATTTATAGAGACAGACAACCATTCACACTCACAGTCACACCTACAGTCAATTTAGAGTATCAATCAGCCTCGTCCTCTCTTGATGTCTTTGGACTGTGAGAGGAAGCTGGAGTACCAGAGAGAACCCACACAGGAACAGGGAGAACATGCAGATTCCACACAGAAAGATCCTGTGCCGGAGCTGGAACTCAAATCTGGAACCTTCCTGCCGTGAGGCGACATTGCTAACCACTGCACCACTGTGCCACCTGATCAAAAATGTATTGTGTCAATTATTTTTATATCAATTAAACAAATAAAAGGGTAAACGAAACCTTCCCATTTTGTGCAGCCTTTGATTTGATATTCAAACATTCCTATATAAAATAACACTGCAACACTTATGGCATAAGAAAATGAATTCCTCTGGTGTTGTTAGAGAGAGGGAGGGTATGCTAGGGAGGTGTAGTGCACCACTATCAGTTGTTTGCACATGTTTCAAAATGCATGCATGTGTGTATTTTTCACTCACAACGCGCTTCCTTGAAAACTGTCAAAATTCTTTGCAACTGCATCTCACAGCATAAGATTGGCATATATTAAGTCTACAACCGCTTCAAAAAATGTCCAGGTTCCTGATTGTGGTCATGATGGGTAAGCAGGTGAACAACACGACAGTAAACTTTATCTCATAGTTCTTCTAATTTGGTTTCTTTTCCTCTCTAGGGTTGTGCTACTGTAGCAAGGAGAGTAGTAAGTCCAGTCTGTTTGTGTGTGTGTGTGTGTGTGTGTGTGTGTGTGTGTGTGTGTGTGTGTGTGTGTGTGTGTGTGTGTGTGTGTGAATCAATACATTCTTAATAATCTCCCTTGAGTGCAATCTTGTTACATCCTTTTACTCTATGGCAGGCCAGTCACTTCTGGGGCGTCCAAAGCTGTTGGGACCTTCGGTGGCTTTGATCGGCGATATTGAAGAGTTTAATTGTGAATTGAAGGTCTACCCAAAGAATGAATCCATCCTGCTTCAGTTATTCAAGTAGCTATTTAAAGAAAAATCTAAAATCTTTGAAGCAAAAAGGAAATATCTCTAATGATCAGTCTTGTCTAGGGTGGGAAGTCATAGGAAGTTTCTGGGTGATTACACTTCTTTGGATGGGGAGACTGCTGTGTTCCTCATCATCATCCAAGATTATCACGATGGCAACCTGGAGTGTGTGGCCAGAGCACAGAACAATTCAGACATAGAGCCCACTGTGAGCTACACACACCACCTGAGAGTCATTGGTGAGTGTTTCAATATCTTCCAGTGTCCCTGTGGCAGTAACGTGATGTGCTTCGATGGTTTTTAAATGGACTGAAAGAGAAACCCATTTCCCAAAAGCTATACTCATGGGAGTTAATGCACATCTATTATTGCAACACTACTTATTTATCTATTATTTTTAACCAGATGAGTCACTTTGAGATTAAAAAAAATCTCTTTATCAAGGGAGCTCTACTTACGGTCACAAGTCAGCTTCGTGCACAGACTTAGTGGGCAAACAGAGAGAACTGTGTGCTGAAATGACTGTAAACAGAAACTCAGTATATTGCTCTCTGTCCCACAGACAGAGGGATGGAGGTTGACATGGGGTCCAGTGCAGTGGAGATCTTTGAGGGGAGATCACTGAAGCTTAAATGTTTGCTTAAAACTGAACCTGATGTCTCCTACGAGTGGCTGCTGGATGAGAGACCTCTCTCTCAGTCTCCTTTCCACACTATTAGAGATGATTACCTCTTGATTTACAGGTCAGTGCCATGGCAACGGCTTCTGGACACCTGCTACGGCATTAGCGGGTAGTTGCTATGCGGTTGTCATAGTATTCTCGGCAAAAGCAGGTTAAGATGCTTCATCTCATTTTCAAATGTGTTGTTACCAATCATAACATTTTTTTTTAATGGATCCGTAGTTTGAGTAAACAAAGAGTGCAGGAGTGGTGAGTGGAATTTTTTAAAGACACGTGTGTTCACAGCAGCAGATTAAAACAAATTTTCCTAACATTTGACCTTTTGGGAACTGGGCTGGTTTATTTTTTATTTTTGTCCAAAATTAATAAAAAGAAAATCTACACCACCAATGATGCTGTAGGCCCTTTTCATTGGAGATATTTGGACTTGTCAAAGCAGGAAAAACACAGACGTAAACTAGCATTAACCATTTGGTTTATTCCATTCATTTTCAAACTAAGTCATGTTAATGAGTGAACATGCACAAAGCCAGAGCATGGATGCAACAAGCATTAATGTTGTTTATTCCATCTTTTCCTGCTTTGAAAACCCCAAATATCTGTCCCTAAAAGAGCCTATTAAGGTAGTCCAACTAGGACGTGTTGGTCCGAGTTCAGCTTAGCTTAGCTTAGTTTAGCTTAACCTTGCTTAGCTTGGATTAGTTTACCTTAACATGACAATAACAGCTGTTTATTTCCAAATTTAGAAAAAAAACAAACATCAATAGCTGTATAATTCACAAATGAACATGTTATTCATTTAATCAGCAAACAAAGTTTGGGAGGAGTGGGAAGTTCTGAAATCAATATCATATCTGTTGTTGTTCTGGTCATCCTCAGCACCACATCTGCAAACAGTGGCTTGTACAAGTGTGTGGCCACCAACTCCAAAGCCACAACAAAGGACTTCACCTCCATGATCTCCAACATAACAGTCGTGGTCAAAGGTTCCTGCTTATCTCAGATTTATAGCTTTGATATAGTTTCTCAGAAAATAACATCCTCCTGCATTCTACCCCCTCAGACTTTGTGTCAGAACCAGAGATGTCCTTCACTGTGTTGAAGGAGGACTCCCACAACTATTCAGCCTTGGTCACGTGCCGGTCAACAAAGGGGACTCCACCTATCACCTTTTCGCTCACCAACATGCAGCACATGGTTGCCAGAACAACAGTTGAAGAGAGATATGCCACATTCAAAATTGCACTGCAGTTGGATCAACATGACGAACGGTTCTTTTGTATGGCCAACAATAGCAAGAACGTGGTGTTCAGTCAATCCTCGCCCTTAGTTATTGGTATGTTTTTTGTTGTTTGTTTGAAGTGGCTGACATCACTATGAAAAACAGACTCGTAATTTTGTCTTAACAATTCATAATTTGTCAATCAGTTCCTGTTGCCGGGCCAGTGGAGCTGCATTATGAACCCTACTTTGAGAACTATGCTGTCACTGCTCTGCTGTTCTACTGCAAGGCCGCGAAGGGATCTCATCCACAGTTCCAGTGGTTCTTCAACAGTACCCTTCTGCATGAGCAAGGAAGCTTCTACCACACGTTTGACCAGGCTCCAGAGCAGTCCATACTTATACTGTCTGTAGAGCATAGCAGCTCTGGAACGTACCACTGTGAAGTGTCCAACAACTTTGACAACACCACGACCATAAGCAGCAAGAAGTGGTACTTCGATAAAAATGGTAGTTGTTCAACTTGTCATTGAGTGGAATTCCTCTGAACGTTTTAGATGTCTGCTTTAATCTCTTCATTTTCCTCCAGCGCTGAATGCTGTTCCTGTGTCGGTGGTAGCAATCATCTTTGGATCTTCCGCGTTCTTGGTTCTCCTGGTCTCTTGGTGTTGCTGTATGGGTGTGATGTTCAGTGAGTGCACAGACTTGTTTTCCTCTGCTGTTGTTTCTCTTCATTTGCTACTTCAAAGTAACATCATTTTAACTTCTTCCAGGGAGAAGGCAGTATGGGGACAAGTCTCTGTGAGTAATTTCTCAGTTTCCATTTGATAATCACAGATTGCTCCAATTAGAGTTCACTCTGCACATCCAAGCTGGGACGTGTTGGTCAAAAGAAAAACAAAGTAAAAAAAAAAAAAAAAATAGCTAACAATGAAGTCGAAGCATTCATTGCTGTTATCAGACAACTTAGGAGGGAAATGACATCTGATAAAGGATGTGAAGATTCAGTCTCTCAGATTGTCTCATCTTTAATTCTGAAGAGATGACAATTTCAAGAGCCTCTGGCAAGTCAGTTTGCTTTTGTATAGCACATACATAGACTTCTGCTGATGTTGCTGCAGGGAATGTGGCCATGTGGTCCACACTGGTGAGGTCAACAGGCAGTGACGTGCGGTGAGGTTCATGGCTGGTGAGGCACTGACTTCATCACAATCAGATCCGTAAACATGAAAAAAAAAACTGCATTTAATAATAAAAAACAGACAAAAAATGTTCTCCATGTTTTGGCTTCTGTCTGCCATAGCTTCTTCAGCGCTTTGGATACTTCAGCGTTAACCTCCTGCTTCGACTGAAAATCCAATTTAGAAAATTGTTTTAGCTTAGAAATGTAATCCTCCCTTGTGAAATTATGGCCACTCAGGAGAAAAAAAAATAACTGAATGACTGCACTTGACTTTCCTTACAGTGAATTGTAGCTAAAGCAAAATAACTTTATAGAACAAATCAAAGGATGAATACAATAATTACATTTATTTTTTCAATTTACATTTTTTTCTTTCCATGATGACAGGTGAGGCACGGCCTCACTTGCCTCCCCTGACCGCACGTCACTGTCAACAGGTCACATATAGTCTATTGATGACCAAGGAACTGCAAAACTAACTTGTCTCCAATAAATGCTATGCTAAGTCACGTTTTTAAAATCCATCCATCAATCCATTTTCTTCCGCTTATCCTGTTGAGGGTCGCAGGGGGCTGGAGCCTATCCCAGCAGCCTTCACCCTGGACAGGTCACCAGTCCATCACAGGACCAACACATAGAGACAGACAACCATTCACACTCACAGTCACACCTACAGTCAATTTAGAGTATCAATCAGCCTTGTCCTCTCTTGATGTCTTTGGACTGTGGGAGGAAGCTGGAGTACCAGAGAGAACCCACACAGGAACAGGGAGAACATGGAGACTCCACACAGAAAGATCCCGTGCTGGAGCTTTGGAAATTTCTTGCTGTGAGGCGACAGTGTTAACCACTGCACCACCGTGCCGCCCCATTTTTAAAATAAAGACGAATAATAGTACCATAGATAATCACTTACCACTAGTTTACGAGTTCAATCTGACCCATCATGAAAAGTCCCGTTAAATAGAAATGTGAACAGTTCATAGCAGAGAATTAAGTATAGGCGCTTTATAGAAACCCTGTCTGCTCTACGGGCAGTAAGATGGTCATGTCATGCTGTATATTTTTGGTTTTTGCCTCTCAAAAACTCACAAGTAGGTGTCTTAAACTCACAAAGAATTTTTTTCACCATTTCCTCACTTCTGGGTGTCTCCAGAATGCAGAAAGAGCCAGGCATGCACGAAGCTATTGGCGACTCACCGCCACCAATTACAAACAGCAAAAGTGTCAAAAACATCCGTTTCTGAACTATCAAGTCCGTCCGTCCTAATTCTGGTACAATCCACACATTTTTTTATGTAGCCAAATGCTGAGTAATTCACACTTTACTTTGACTTGAGATAATAAAAAAAACAAAACAAATTCAATATAAAACTTTCGTTTTGCTGCTCATTCACAGTAGCGCGAGCTCAACCATCTGGCACATTTAGTCGAACCGGCTCATCTGTATCCATTCATGGTCGCACCAAACCAGAAGTGTTATAATTTGTTTGTTTTTCGATCAAATCAAAGTGTTTGTGTATTCCTGAGCATGCAGCTGGATAAAGAAGAATTAAACTGAAAAATGCACTTAGGAGTTTGTGAATCCATATATTTGGGCAGTTTTGCTGTTCTTTGTAATTGGTGGCTGTGGGGCACCATTAGCTTCAACTTGAATATATGAAGCTGATTCTTTCTGTATTATGGAAACATAAACGTGGTGAAAAATTATGTCTGTAAACTCAAGACAGGTATTTGCAATTACTTGAAAGGAAAAATCCATCGCTCAATAATTAAAGAAGTCTGATGAGTGTAAACAGCTGCAAGTGTCAGTGTCACCAAGTTGATTGTTCTCACAAGTTTGGACTGCACCGTAAAAAAGAAAGCTACAATCTATTCAGAAGAGTTTGTAGTGTTGATTGTTCAGGCATGAGAATTTAAATAGATCAGTATCAACGAGAAAATACACATCAGACCAATGATGTCAACCCTAATTGTGCATAAACATGTATTATTGAATAAATTGGATTTGAAATTGGTTGTTGGTACGACTAAGTTGAAAGAGGACCGTAGCTCCAGCGCATGTGCAGTGCGGTTTGGTCTACAGGGTTTCCAAATCATGAACCTGTTTAGGGCAGTTCAGTGGTGCGGTGGTGAGCACTGTCGCCTCACAGCAGGAAGGTTCCAGGTCTGACCCCCCTGTCCTCGTTAACAGGACAAGCAGTAGAAAATGTATGGATGTACTTATTTTGGCCAGTGAAAATAATTGACCAGAGTTAGAATTTACTGTGTGGTTAATTGTCTTTCACCATTCAGTCAGTAAGCTAATTCACATTGGCAAAATGAAGAATTTAGTGAGAATTAGTCAAACAAACAAAGTGTAATTGCTACAACAATGAAATGAAACCTAGAACAATCAAATGGCAAATCGTTGAGACAACTTGATGTTCTGACTGCATAAGGTTACTTTACATTTTTTAACTTTCTCAATTATTCTTTTCTTACAGCGTGGACATGGGGAGGATGGTTGCTGTACATGGAAATGAGCTGGTTAGCATTTGAAAGCCTTTTTTTTTTTTTAAACTGCTTCGTGAATGCAGACGACTCAAAGAATTTTTTTACATCACCATCCTTTGCTGTTTAAATTTCTTGTAGGATTTATCAGAATACACCGAGGACGCTGATGTGGTGAAATCAGCCAATGATGTTGAATTCGATCAGGTGAGAAGATCTAATAATAAACAGCACCGGTCAACCAGTCAGCCACTTGTAAACAGACAAGCAGTCATGTATACCGTGTCTGTGTTGTCCTCAGGCATCCCAAGGCTCTGGAGATGACATAACATTTGAGGAGGAACCACTGGAGGAGCCCTGAGGGCTCAAACTGTTTGCTGTGTGAATTATATCGCTGTTTTAAAAGATATCTTTTGATGAAACTCTGTGGTGTCTCTTCAGTTTGACCATTTGTATTATTCATTCATTTAGAGGAAGAAAAGCCACATGTGATCATTGTTGGCAAGAATGCGCAGGGGACATGTTTCCCTCCAAGGTTTTCTCCCTGAAACTCTGTCTGACCAACACTGAACACTGACTGAGAGAGAGATAAGCAACCCATGTTATAAAGGAAAAATCAAAAGTTTTGTTTGTTTTTTTCTGTAATTTTATTTGTTTTTTCTGAGTTTTTTTTAAACCCAAGGCAAGAATACCATGATTTTAGTGGTAATCCAACAGCATCCAAGTTCATATAAATCAAGAATTCATTGTTTTATTTATCCCATAATGTCCAATAAATGTGACCGGACCTCTATGTAGAGAGCAAATATTACACAGTTTCTTATTTATTTAAGAGTGTCCAGTATTTAATAAACTTTCAGTAGTCTCCAAATATTGTGACATAAGGACTCCAAAGCAGTACCAGATATTAATACTAGACAGGAACAACGGGACACAACTATTTAAATTCCATTTCAGTGCTTTGAATATTTTACACGTCTATATCAATTTCATTTCAACTAGATTATTCCTACTTCTATAGCCTATATGTATTTGTAAGATATAGATATATGACGGATTATTCAATTTGTTTATTGTGATGCTTGATTCTCAATGCTACAATAAAGAGCCAAGCTCTTTTGGTGTGATCTGGCGCTATATAAATAAAATTGACTTGACTTGATTGACTTGACACAGTCCAAAGACATCAAGAGAGGACGAGGCTGATTGATACTCTAAATTGACTGTAGGTGTGACTGTGAGTGTGAATGGTTGTCTGTCTCTATGTGTTGGCCCTGTGATAGACTGGTGACTTGTCCAGGGTGAACCCCGCCTCTCGCCCGAAAGCCTCTGGGATCGGCTCCAGCCCCCCCGCGACCCTTCATCAGGATAAGCGGTAGAAAATGGATGGATGGTTTCTGCATCTAGTTCCAGCTAGTTGGAAAGTATCTTGTTTTTGTTTTTCTAGGGTGTAACTGCAGATTATGTATGCACAAGCAGAAGCTGACTTGGACCGTGTTTGTCTCTAAGAAACCACCTTAGTTGTCTCATTTACATTCCTGACAAAAAGGGAGTTTTCTCCATCAAGCAAGGTAGTAAAAATAAGTCATCACAAATCTTGAGCCATCCTCTAAGAGTCTGAGCTTACTTTGGACTGAAGGAGGAACCTGATAATCCACCATTTTTGTTCTCTATGAGTGTTCAGCGCTCTCTGATGAAGACTGATGCAGAAACTGATGGAGATGGGGAATTTTTTCCAGGTGTAGTCCATGCACTTCATATACCTTCCACACAGAACACATTTCAGGTGACTTGGTGGTCCATGCTTGCTGCCCTGTGCCATGACAACCATATGAACAGGGAACACTTGGGTGATCTATCTTTTTTCTTCTCTATGACAGAATACTATACTCCTGATATTTTCAAATTTATTTTTTTTGGTTATATTTTACATTTCTGTATTTGAACTGTATTTTTTCTCTCTTAAAAGTTAATTTCTGCTGCTTGTTCCTCCACTTTTCCCACCATCTTCCTACACTCAGATTAATACTTTAAAACCTTCATTCTTCTTGGTTCAATCTGATCTCCTTCTTATTAAACAGTCCTTTTTCCCTTTACTTGCTGTTGGTAGACCTCCTTCTCCTTCAGCAACTCAGTTGTCAGCAACTTTAATTTCACTCCCACCATTAGATCATCATAGTGGGCCTCCAGTTGCTCTGCATTTTGGCTAGTTTGTTGTGTAGAGGCCTACAGCTGTACCTGTCCAAGTGGTGGAAATACACCACTAAACCTAGAGTGTTTAAAAATGAAGTTAATGTTAATGAAGACATTCTTCATCTTTTGCCCTTTAGGACAAGGTGGACTCATGAGCCTTTCCAATGGGCCTGCAGCTCCTTTTTGGCCAGGTACAAGTCATTCTGCAGCTTTTTCTTGACTTGCCGCCTAATTAGGTCCTTCCTGCTCAACAGCTCCATCAGACCCTTCTGTACTACAAACGTGCACTCAATTCGAACTACATGGATCTTCTTGTTTGGCTAGTTTTCTCAATCTGACTTTGCCTGCTGAATATGTTGCAGTGACTGACAGACAGAAATACACACGTAACATTAAGGTTAAATCACAGCCCTCTGACTTTGGATAGAAATTGCAAAGAAAAGGCAGCGGTGGAGGTCTTTCAAGTTTTACCTTTTGGCAAAAGGTGGACCCACGAGCCATTTAAAGGTCGAAAGACCCTCCAGCAGTTTTTGTCTGTCTTCCTGTCAGACAACAGTTTTCTGTTTTATGTGTTCAATGAGAGCCACAATTTGTATCTTTAGCTATGCAATTTCAGCTAAAATGCTCCAAAAAGTCTCCACTTTGTTCTGTATTGCTTCATTCTGAATATTCAGCTGGGGAGAGACCTCCAGATGCACTTGTGCAAGTGAGTGAAATACACAAATGTACATGCGGGGTTTAAATACTGGTATTTAGATATAGATATGTTATACATGCATTTTTTAATGTGTTTAGGTAACAAGTACAAGTATATCAAGGAACACTGATTCACTATCATTTTGACTGCATTACGGGTTGAACTCTGAGATTAAAGTCCGAAGTCTGTGTGCCAGGAAATAATAATTATTACATAATTTTGCATAATTCTATGCAAGTTGTGATATTGTGCATGATACAATATCACCCTGTGTCCATCTAGTCCAGCTGAGAAGCCAGGAGCTCTCCTGAAGGGGAGATGCAATAACTGTGGTACGGAAACTGGTGAGGTTAAAAATGTCGACAGAAGGCACTTGTTATTGGAGGTGGTTCTACACTTGCTCTATTTGTCATGAGGCAAATTTTGTTGTGCTTTGGCATGATAAAAAAATAGAATGACATGTTAAGAAATGGTGGCACGGTGGTTAGTGCTGTCGCCTCACAGCAAGAAGGTTCCGGGTTAGAGTCCCGGCTCCATCACAGGATCTTTCTGTGTGGAACCTCCATGTTCTCCCTGTACCTGTGTGGGTTCTCTCTGGTTCTCCAGCTTCCTCCCACAGTCCAAAGACATCAAGAGGGGACGAGGCTGATTGATACTCTAAATTGACTGTAGGTGTGACTGTGAGTGTGAATGGTTGTCTGTCTCTATGTGTTGGTCCTGTGATGGACTGGTGACCTGTCAAGGGTGAACCCTGCCTCTCACCTGAAGGCAGCAGGGATAGACTCCAGCCCCCCGTGACCTTTAACAGGATTAAAAGTCAAAAATGGATGGATGGATGTATTGAGGAAAAATACCTCACCTCCTGAATTGTCCTGATGCTCTATGTGAGATGAATAAAAAAAAAAGTGTAAAATTTTTCTTCAGAAAATTGTAAATCTGCTCTCTATCCACAGTAATTAAATCTTCTCATGAGTTCTTCTCAGTCCCAGGTTTGTCACCTCTACTTATACCACACAGTCAGCTGAAATCATGCTGTTGCACCTCATTTTCCCCCCATGCTCCACTTTTACCTGCTGCATTCACCCTCATGTCCTACCTGCAAGTTGTGGTGAATTGCATTCTGTTGAATTTAAACATAAACAAACAGCAAGAGTAAGGTTATATGATAAAATAAAGCATAAAAATAAATTAGGTGAAATGAAATGTAATTAAATTAAGTAAATAAGGCAACTTGCTTAAAGATTTTTAAAATTTTTCAGTCAGTCCAAGAGTCCTTAAGCATATTAACAGTCATACATAATACTTTATTACAATGTCTCAATGAAATTAGACTCCATTAATACGTTTACCAAGCAGTCAGTCGGATACACAGATCTTTATTTATTGTTTGTTTTGTTTGAAAGACAGGAATTGTGACACATTCTGATGAAGATTCCGTACTTTTTCATTTGCAGAAGTAATATTTGTTAAAGTTAAAGGCAGATCTTCGGTAATTCCTAAAACAGATTAAATTAAAGTCGTACTTTTCCAATTAAATATTTTATTTACCCTTAATATTATATTCAACATATCAGATAATTATGTAGGAATATTCTCTTCGGTAATTATAAGTTTTTGACATTAAAATAGTTTTTCATTTTAATGGCTGCGGTGAGGGGTTTATTATCTACTGTGGGTATATGTGCGGTGCGTATATTTGCTGTTCTTCCGGCCTGCAGCCTCTCCTTAGCCCCACCCCTCGTGCTCCTGGTGCTGCTCGGGTGCGCGTCAAATTCCCCACCTCGGCGACACTGACTGGAGACAGTGTTTGTTTGTTTAGCGAGCCGAGCAGAGCGACCCTTTAAGTCGCGCTTTACCCCACTTTGACTCCGAAGGGGAGCTGAGGAATGGAGGAGACGGGCAGCACGAGCGTTTACGGGGCTTCGCTCGCGGGAGGAGGCTTCAACGTCCAGAAGTTTATCCGACAACCGCAAACCATCGTGCGGCTGCTGAGCTGGGTGAGTGTGGTCTGGATGCGTGAGGGAGCGCAGGACGTCACACGCAGTGTCCAAAGGTTCACCGGACACGGGGAGATATTGTGCCTGATCTGGGAACAGGTGCACCTGGCCTGGAGCCCGACAACCTTTTCGGTCTGCGGAGCGGCTGAATAGAATAGTTTTATTTTTATCAGCCAGTTCAGGCGGCGTCTCCAAGGGGCGTCATGTTGCATGCAGCTGGTGTTTGACAGCAGCTCGGTGACGGTACATGTCAGCACTGCTAAGGACAAAAGACAAGGCTGTCCAACACCGGTGGATCCTCCGCTGGTTGCAGCTAAACATAGCCTGCCTGATAAGAGGTTCTGGGTAGTTTCAACACAAACTAGCAAAAGATTGTTGTTACATGGATGACGCAGACAGATTGACCTGATTTCACGTTATTCTTTATCTGAAGATATAATACAGGATGGATTTGCATACTGGGGGAAATCCATGTACTGTACCTGGGAAAGTTCAGGGAAGTTGATCACCTGTTGCTAGGCAAATCTTATAGCACGTTTGTTTGTGAGTAGGACACTAATGTGAAAAGTTATCGTGACTCTTCACCAGAGAAATTATACAAATACTTGTTGTCTTAACTCTTTGAGAACACAGATAGCAGGACAGGATGTCCTTGACTTCATGAATCTGTGAGTTCTGCATCAGAGTGGAATTTAGATTCTTGAGGTCATAGTCTTGTAGTTGTGTACTGGTTGGTTGTTAGGCCTCAGGCAGGGGGAGAGGAGCTGCTGACTGTCAGGCTGTGAGGAAACACACAGCTTAACCTGGATAGTGCAACACATCCAGCATGGCGTACAGGACAGAATGTGCAGTTGGTTGCCACAACTGTTAGGTGTTTATGTGTTTCCCAAGCTGTGTGTGTGTGTGTGTGTGTGTGTGTGTGTGTGTGTGTGTGTGTGTGTGTGTGTGTGTGTGAGTGAGTGAGTGAGCATGTGGGGGCACACTGGGAGATTACATGTGTATCACTTGTAAACAGGGGCAGATGGGCTGGTAAGGTGATGCCTCTCTCTGGCTGACCCTCTCTTTCAGTGAATGTGTAGTATCTCATTTCTCAAACACATACACACACTAGCTTGCATGGCTATCTTTGGTAGGACATTATATTTACTTACATTCATCGTGTACAGCCTAAGACCAACCACAACCTCAGAAATTACACTTTGCTGCTTTAGGACCAGTCTTTGATCCACATGATCACAGTGCTTTTACCAGAAAGGGTCTCTGATAGGTCACAGAAACCGCTGCTTATTCTTGTACTTTATGAACCTGCACTCAAATCCACGCTGGCTGGATTTCATATGTTGGGTCCCAGCCTTTGGAGCAATAATCGTTAACTCATCCTAAATGTCTCATAATGCACCACACACCAGCTCCTCTTCTGTACTTCACTGCTGGCCTGACTGTTAAAACACCAGACCATCAAAAGGACAGCGGCGGTTTTATGTCTTCTACTTTCTTGTCTCATGGTACCAGACCTCAGAGATCTTCCCCTACTGGGGGGGATTTCTGAATGGTGGTGAGAACAACCCCCAACAGACTCCCGCCCCTTACATCTGCTCATGGACACGCCTTGCGGGAAATGACGTGGACTCCCAATTGTTGCAAATCAGTTTCACACATAGAGTGGGGCAGACCAGACATACAGATAAATGACATCCTCATGAGAGATTGTTTCTTTTGAAATGATGAACATGTTTCACTATAAACTTGAACAACAAATTTTAAAGGAGTATTTTTGGTGACCTTGCCTGTTGCTGGTACACGACTTTTACTGGTACCAACTTGAAGGGCCCCAAAGACTCTTGAGTTGTTCTTCCATGTTTTTTGTTTTTTGTTTTTTTTTAACTTACTTTTAACTCCAAAACCTGGGGGATTGTTCTTGGTCTCTATATTTTTTTCCCCCAAAAGGTCAAATGTATGGTTTGGGAAATTTCGGGCTGCTGTGTCTTCACATATAAGCTTTTTTTTTTATATATATATATATATGTCATGTAGACAATCTACACATCCATCGTTCCTGTCTCACCATCTTCTGCCTCATCCCCTCAGCAGGATGACGGTCTCTCCTCCTTCCCACCAGGCAAACATTCCCTCTGTATCCTCCACCCAGATCTCATTATGAGTGTTGTTAGGGAACTGGTGGCATCTCTCGAGTCACAAGGACAGCAGCTGCACTCAGAACTAGGTCACATGGTGAGGCGGGTAACCAGAACAGACAGCAGCAGACCATGGGACGGTCTGAGGGAGAGGGCGGCAGTGAGCAGCAGTCGTCCCTGTATAATGGACATTTTCTAAATTTCCCACATGGAAATGTGTTTTTGAGCAGGGACTTTCCTGATTTTCTTCATGTTTCATACGTTCAATATTTGTTCAAATATTCACCTGACCACATTCAGCAGAGCTGCGGGGCTGATTGGCGGTAGATGTCCCACTTTCTATGAATGCTCCAAGCTCAAGCTTTTGAAAGAATCCCAGCAGGAAGCGTGCACTCTATTTTTGAGATAATTTTACATTTGCATTCTCTTTAACTGCAACTACGAGCTCGGTATGCCTGTATGTTTTGCTTTTAAAAATGAAAAGTATGCAGTGTAAGGTTAATGGGTAAACTAGACAAGCCTGCAGAATGTTTCTTTTGGTTGTTGTAAATCATTGATGGAACGGAAGAATAAAATAAACGCCACGTTGTCATGTTTCTGTCTAACTGTAGGTCTTTGCCATTGTGGTTTTCGCGTGCATCACCACAGAAGGCTACATCAACCCTCCCAACAGTGCCCAGGCAAAGTGCATCTTCAACAGTAATGATTCGGCATGTCACTACGCCACTGGCATCGGCGTGATCGCCTTCCTGGCCTGCGTGGGCTTTCTGGTGTTGGATGTTTACTTGCCGTTCATGAGCAATGCTCAAGAAAGGAAGTATGCTGTGATGGTAGACTTGGGATTCTCAGGTAAGACAGATCATGTTGCTTTTTTAAAATTTTGATATTTTCAACTTTCTGTCCACAATGTACATAATGTAAGCCACATGACTCCACTGGTCGTCTTAACAATATGGAATATTTTTGCTTGCAATGAGAGCATTGTCTCGATTTTACCGCCCACAACTCTCTTATTCTGGGTAACTGTCACTGCTCTCATCCCTCCTTTTCAGTGAACAAGTCCTGATAAACCCACTGGACACTATCTCCTACAGAACATTTAGCTGCTAAATTCATTAGAATGCAGGTTAAGAGAAAATCCTTAGTCCGTTAACCCTGAAATGAAGGAAAGTCTGGGTTTTCTGCCTTTTCTGGAACACAAACCTAAAATAGAAGGGTAACTCCAGCCTGTTTCAGAGAGACTGTTCCTATGGTGTGTGACGCTATCCTGGTTGGGAGCAGGTTTGCTTCAGCCGCAAATGCTGTTTCATTTCCTTATTCATTCCCTCAGAATGTAACACACAAACATTTTGGAGGAGTTTTATCGTCTTTTTTGATGTAAAATTGTGGTTGGTTGATCTTGTCTGTTAGGTGTAGGATATAAAAGGTATGTTTTTGTTGAGCATTACTCCTCCCTTTGTTGTGGGTCTTACTGATGAATATGCTGCATTAGTTACATATACGCTGGGAGTTGATGTCAAGACCCTGACTCGATGTATTACCATTCCCAGATGATTTAACAGTCTATTAAATATCTGAATAATTGTATCTGTACTTACATAACCGACATTAAAGCCACCACACACTGAAATAGCAACTGAGTGATTGTGAAATTCAAGTGTGATTGAGTGTGAAATTAATAGATAACATTCAAACTCAGGCAGGGTCTCCAGCAGTGATTTTCTCCTACATTGATCCTGTCTTTTCTGGCCTTTTTTCCCCCCCTAAGAATATGCTCATGCTTGCTTTATGTTCATATGAGAATTTCTAATTCCACAGGGATGAAGTACATGGACCTCTTCTTGTTAGTTGTTCGCCATGGTAAATCGTAGTATTGGGACACCATTAATATTGCATTTTTACAGTCGTGGCTCACACGCTGAACTCAGAGTGAATCCACCCTGAGTTCAATAAATTAACCCCAAATCAGCTGTTCTGGAAGCAGAAACTCAGTTTCCCATCTGGCTGTAAATCAACTCACAGTTCAGGGTTTGACTCAGAGTTGATTGAACCTCCACTCCGAAATTGGCCCCATAACCTGAATAAGCATAAACTGCTTTTGCTCTCAAATGGATTCGTCAGAATAAACAAGCACTAAAAAACCATGTCGGTGGGAGGAGCTGTCAGTGTCACGCCATTGCAGTCTGGATTGAGACGGAGTGAAAGTGTTGTTTTGCTTTTAAGTTTCCAAACTTTTGAAACATTAAACAAAAAGCATATATTTTCCTTTCAAGTGCACTTGAGCTCCCCAAGATGTTTCTTTAGAAAAAAACAGCCATGTGTATAGTGCCCCATGGCCACCGACTGTTTACAACAGCAAAAGTCATCTGGTATAGTCCAGTTTTCCAGTTTTCTGTCTTTTTCCCGACTGGTTCACATCCTGAATTTTGGAACTCCATAAATGTTTACCAAACAAAAAGTCCTCCGCTGTTTCTCTTTGACTATAAGACTAAGTTGTCCATGCTGTCATTTCACTGGCTTGCCGTGACACAACATCTCCCTCCTCCACCCCACCAATAAACAAATTATCAAGTAACCACTACTGGATGATATAAAAATAGAAAGGATGAGCCAACCCCGCCTTAAAGTGAAGATTCGATGTGGACGGCTGGGTCGTGTACGTAGACTAAACGCTACAATTGTGTTGCTGCTCTGTAGGTGGTTGGGGATAAACTCTTTTCTCTGGACACCCAACATTTTTGTGAGTGAAAGCAGTAAATCTTGATTACTAATTCCAAATGATAGATTTTCTGATTATGCTCTTTTGGTCCCGCGCTTTGGACAGAACATGAAGTCAATTGTTGCTTTAGTGCAATAAATGTTTAAGTATGTCATTTACCACATCTTACTGTGATGTGATGTGGAATTTCAGGAACATTACAGCATAAACATGTATATTAATGAGATCAGCTAACTTTTGGAATTGAAAATATATATTTTTACTTCATTTTTTTTATATAAACCCCCCGAGTGTGAAGGTAGAGATAACGGTCAGTTTTCTCATGTTGCTGCAAAGCCTTTTCTTGAGGCCGTCTGAGTGCTGGCGTTGTGCAGGACAGACATCAGCCTGTTTTCCTGACCAAACATACCCTATTATTATTCATTGTGTCCAACAGTAGATGACGGTGCAGGGGCAGGATGACCTCACAGATTTTGATTGAATTAAACATTCATCAGCTGTATATGACACCGTAAACAGTCCGCTATTCTTCAGGGAGACAAAGACGTGGCAGTTTGGAGTTCGGCTGCTGGTCATTTGAGCTGATTGTCTTTGATTCTTTGGACACATTGTTTGTGCTCTTTTGTGTGTATCAGGAACTGACTTCTCATATCTGTGTTTTCAGCTGAGCCTGTTTGATTTTCTTTCATGCACTGAGGAAACTCCTTCATTTGTATCTGAGCAGATGTGTTTGTGCATCTGTGTTTTCTAGGGGCGTGGACCTTCCTCTGGTTTGTGTGTTTCTGCCTGTTGGCCAGCCAGTGGGGTCGCACACACGACATCAGCAGTATCCCTGAGGATGCGGCTCGTGCTACCATAGCCTTCTCTTTCTTCTCCATCGCCACTTGGGTGAGCAAGGATGCTTTTCTTATTTTGTCTTTCTTTCAATAAGACCAGCTACAAAATTGCCACCTTCCCTTTGTCTTTAACAGCCTTTTCTTAAAATAAAGCAGTCTGTGGCTTCAGTTTGCTGTCAAAAGCTGTCTTCACTGCATTGTTGGTCAGGTTTTTGAGGTAGTATCGCTTCAGTAAAAAGCACCTGTCACACAGCCTGCTCAAGTTGGAAATACTGCACGTAGATGGACAGAATGTTCAGCCACTGAGTTAGAAGCCAAGCTAGTTGTAGGATTAAATCAACACCTTTGTAAAAGGGAAAATTGGACCAGCGGCTATACTCAAAACCTTGACGCCCTTTTATCATAAAGACACTTCCAAAACTACCTGGTCTGGTTTAGGGAACACATTTTGAGTTCACAATGATCTTTTGATAAAATGATTTTTTTTCCGGCAGACAGCCTTGGAGGCAAACTTTCCCCTCACGCTGCTCAGAACACCAGTGCTGTTGAGTTTATTGTTGTTGGATATCAGAAGCCTTTCGGCAGCCTCACACCACCATTTTTTTTTTATTCTTGGTGAACAAGTAAAGCGTCATTTTTATGGCGGTATTTTTGAATCTGTAGAAAAGTAGTCACAGACTGTACAAGTCCTCCTTGGTGATGCGTTCAAGTGTTCATGGAAACCTCCTAAGTTTCGCACTTTGAGTGAAGTGTTGAAAAGTTTCTAAAGCAGGAAACTATCATGAAGGTTGGTTTAAGAATGTATGAAAATGTAACAAAATATAATGTCACAATAATATTTCTTATTATTACAATGGAATAAAATAAAGTCCATGCTCCACTGGAAGGCATACTAACCCCTCATTTCTGACAAGAAAGGGACATGATGAATACCATTTGTTTAGAAAGGACACTTAATTGTCATTGTTTTAAAAGAGCACAAGAAAAGACTGACTGGAACATTTCCATTCAGCAGCAGCATTATAAAATCCGGTGTATGTATGAATGTGTGTGTATAAAAATACAGTCGTTGCACTACATTAAAGGAAATGGCTTCTAAACAGTAGACAGACAAAGCTATGTGCAGTGAAAAAATGAATAAATCAGTGGTTTAAAGTGTAGTGACTAAATTACTGAATGAATAAATAAGTACATGTTAGACAAACATTGACATAACGTGATAAAGTGTTCAAACCTCTTGTCAGACTGACATCTTCCTCTCCTGCAGGGAATCCTGACCTACTTGGCTCTGGGTCGTTTCCGCCGAGGTGCTAATGAAGTCACCCTTCCAACCTACGCAGAGCAGCCAGCAGATCACCACACCCCTTACCCTCCGACCTATGCCCCCACCTCCTACAACCCCACCACCTACACTCCCACCACGTACACTGCTTATCCCAGTAGTGTGCCTGACCTGCATCAGCAGCCTGCCTTCATCCCAAACATCCAGCCACATGACGATGCAGGCTACCAGCCGCCGAACTACTGAGGAGCAGCCCAGGCTGTCCGTCGGTAGACTGACTGCAGTTGCACTGCACACACCCAGAGCTATATCACATTGATATGGCTTTATGTTTGATTTATCTCTTTTCCAATTATTGTCCAACCTGAGGAGTGGAGGAGTGCAACTGTAAGTTAGAAATGAGGTACACTGTGGTTTCTGTCGAAGGCTCACAGCTCTGGTCTGTGGTCAGATCTTGAATCGTCGGGCTGAGTGTTGAGATTACTGCTGATGATTGGGTAATCTGACTTTAGACCTGTGTGCCAAGATGCAACTCTTACCTCAAGCAGGCTGATCGTAAAGGGGATAGATAGATGTCATGTACCTAGGAGGTCAAAGGTCAAAAACGTGCCTGTATAATTTGGACAGCACCAATCAGAGTGGAAGAGGCCAGTGCCTATGTGTTTCTCCTTACTCTGAAGGAACCTGATACCGTGCCTTTGTACATAGATTTCACTATGAAAAGCCACCATTTTAATGGTTATGTGTGCCAGATTGTTGTTCTTTGTTTTGGTTTTCCTATTTCATTCATGGATGTTTCCTCTCCAGTGCCTTTATCTTGAGGACCTGTCAACACGATAGCTTGCAATAATTTATTTAGTAAATTTAGTGGTGGGAGCATTGAATAGTCGAAGGTGCCACTATGAAGCCCTGCTATGAAGTTTGTGTGAAACAAGGAAATTTTGCAATTAAAGTGGTAATTCACCCAAATGATTTATTTTTTTCCTTTCAGTTTCTCACAACTCGGTGTATTGAGCTCACAAAGGTGCCTGTCCCTCCTGTATCACCTCTTTGTGACTCCACAATGTAGAAAGAGCCAGTCATGTATGTTTAGCTTGAAGCTTATGTGGACCGATGGCTAACCATAGCAAAACTGTCCAAAAATGTTAGTGAATAAACTCTCAAGCTCTGTGTCCAGAGTAATCCAGAAACGTGCTGAACTGGAGGGTTAAAGCTTGTGTTGTGCATTTGTTGTTTACTGAGCATGTAACTGGAAAAAAAAAGACTTGAGTGTTAGTAGACAGGCCTTTTGCAGTTTTGCTTTTTTGTTGTTGTTATTACTGTCCCTGTTAGCCATCAGTCTCCGTTAGCTTCAAGCTAAATCTAGATAGCTGGCTCTTTCTAAGGTCGCAAAGAAGTGATGCAGGAGGGAAAACATCTCCTTTACCTGAGGACACCTAATTGTCAGAATTTGGAGAAAAAAAACACTTTAGTGCAAAGTGTTATTTTAATTTTGTTTGCTTTATAACCATAAAATTACTTTTCGAGTAAGATTTTTGGGGTTCTTTGTGCAACAGTAACATGGCTCGTGTTTACCATCTCACTTTAACTACACATTTATAAACAACTCTGTTAACGTGAATCATTGTAGATGTGGTTTTCTGGCACTCGCAGACAATTTTGCCCTTGAATCTCAGTGTCAGAGCAAGATAGAGGGCCAGAGAACATGTCTTCATACTAAACTGTCACTTATTAACTACCAGCAATAATGCAGCTACAGGCCTCTCAGGTCTTCATACCACCCCAGTGTGTATCCCCTCAGTGGGAGATTAATACTCATTTTGAGACAGTCTTTTACTTTGTGCCTGGTGGGAAAATTTAACGTCTCAAATTTTTTGTCTGGATCCTATTTGTGCAGTTGTTAAATCCAGTTTTTGCTTTGTGTCCTAAAGTTGTTCCAGAGATGAAGTCTTTAGGCAGCATGACAGACCTCAAGTGTAATTATTGTTTTTATGTCACATGACACTGTTGCGGTACCGCATTTAAGTTATTGGAACGAAACATGAAAAACACTGGTAAATAAGATGTGCTGTGATTAAATATGACGTATTTAAGCCAAGCAGCTGTGTATCACAACTGCTTGCCGCTGTGCATTTGTTCTTTGAAAGAGACCATTTTCATTCTCAAGAATATCAGGTCACTATTCCTTACTGAACCCTTAAAAATTACATTTAACCATGTGACAGTGAAGACCGTAGCCTATCATTATGAAACAACTTGAATCAATTTACTGCCTCCACTGCTTAGATTTATTAACATAATAAGAAAATGTACCAGATTTGAGAGCCTGTATTGTATTTGCAATGTTCTGTTGTCAGAATTGATATTTATGTAAATGTTCTAATTGTGAGAATTCCCTTTGTGAATCAATCGTGGTTTGTAATGTCTTCAGATGTTTTATAAAGACTGGCACTGAAAACCACCCGGACTTGAAATTGTTGCTTTTGCTCATTGTTGAACCACCAGCAGACTTTTTGCGTCTGACTCGTCTCAGACCTTCATGTCGGGAGCTAGAAAACAATGTTCCATCTAATTCAGGATGAACTGCAGGATTGAAGAAGATTCACATTCCAACATGCCAACGACTGCAGAGCATTGGAGGCAACCAGGATTGAAATATTTTAGTTGTTGGTCTGTGAGGGCACTGGATTACAGATCACTGTTTTATGAGAAGGGAGACGACACTGTCCCTTTAGTAATGACTTATTAAAAAAAATCAGAAATCTACCACCTGTCCTATCCTTCCAGAAAGTTTTAATGAAGGACAACTGAGGTGTTTAAAGGACACACATACATTTGTTTATCTGAAAATAACTTAAAAAAAGTGACAGGATAACATAGATGTCAAAAACCTAAGTTTTCTATAAATCTGCAGAGAAGCAGGTATTTATGAACCATCACCTTGGTTTAATACATGTCACCACTACCAAACACAGGGGAATCTATGACTCTGTAAAGGACAGCCATTATCTACTCACCCTCACGCCAATACAAGGTCAGGTGATGCCATGTTCTTTTGAAACAACTTAACTGAGGACTGACAGCAGCTTGATTACTCCAGATGAGCAGTGTGGAGGCATTGTATGGTTTGACCATGCATGTGTCGTGATTTTACTACAATGGAATAATTATGAATGTTCATTTTAATTGTTCAGATTACTATGAAACTCCAGCAAGTGTTTTGTATACAAAAAAAACTTCACCTGACCTTCCATCGACATGGGGGTGAGTAGATCAGCTGGATTTCATTTTTAGGTGAACTCTCTCTTGAGAGCAGTATAAAAACTACAAGAATAAATAATTTCAATCAAAAAGGATCAAATCTCTTGCCCGTGCATTCTGTTAAAAGTATTGTTTCTGTGTTCAGAGATGGAGGGAAGAGAAAAGCTTCCTGGGAATTTCTGAGTTCATGTGTTTCACTGTGACAGAATTTTGTGGAGTTTCATCCCTGAATGGAGCTCTGTTTTCTTTGTCCAGCAGACTGCCGTAGCACTGTCGACACACCGCCTGATACTTGTCGGCTCCGCCAATTACTTCCACCTATGAAACAGAGAACATGTGTTCACTTGTTTGAAAAAGGCACTTGTTTCTCCATTGATGCATTATGGTAAATATGTCAAAATGGGGGGAATAATACAGACACGACATCTCAACAATAATCAGATAATCTCAATCTTGATGCTTTTCTAAGGTAAGAGGTCAACATAGCCACCAGGTTTTTGTTTTTTGGGAACAAAATGCATGGAGGTGAGAGACTGGCTGTTTTATAGTCTGGCAAGATGATTTTAATCACTTGTAATAAAACAGAAGCATATGAGTCACAATATAGAGTAATTGTGCTGCCCCCCGCCCCCCCACCCCATGCTATCAGTGTGCTCATGGTTAACCTATTCCAGACATCTCTGAAGTTTGCCCCTTCACCTCCTTCTCTGCTCCAATCCTCTTGGTGTAGGCAGCTTCTTTGTAACACTGCATGCAGACGGCGTGAAGCTTCACCACACTCTCCGCTAGAGGCACCAGGTTCAGTATGTTCCCAAATGGCTACAAAAATGCACAACAGCAGGATAGTCAGTACAACTGAATGAATGCAGGTATAATCACGTTACAAGGACAGAAGAGCTATACCAGTGTGTGTGTGTGTGTGAGAGAGAGAGCAAGAGAGAGAGAGAGAATGGCCATATTACGCTCTGCTGTTTGGCTACACATAAATGCCTCTCATAAATGTATCTCTTGTCTCTCTGTCCCCACACAATGACTTGAGTGTTTGTAAGTATCACTGTGCAGGCATGCAGGGTAAAAATCACAGATCACCTTTCTCTGGAAAGTTCCATCCAAGGCAGCAACAATGACCGTCTTTCCCAAATTGGCCATTTCCTCACAAAACTCCACCGTGTCTGGAAACTACAACAGCACAAGAATGAACGATTGTAGTAATAGAGGGATATTACTGACTCAATCCCAGGTCATAAATATCTCAACGAAATTACAGGAATCTAGAGAGCAAGATGAGATCAGGGAAAAGCTAAAAGAAGTCAGTAGGTTTACTTACAAACTGCCCTTCATCAATTCCAATAACGCATGCTTGCAATGCCAGAACATAGACATCTGCAAGACAGTTGGCTGCTACAGCTTCCATTGTGTTCCTAGAAGAAAGGCAGGAGAGAAGGAAAATTATCCTGAACATTGTAGTATTTTGCACAACAATTTTCTGTTCAACTCTGGGAACGCTTTCTGCTTTATTCATACACCCACTAAAATAACCTGCATTTAAGATTTGCTCCACTAGAGGTCAGTTTTTGCTTAGGTGTCATGGATTAGACTGGCGAAATAAACACATGCAGGAAACAATTTTACAGAACGAAGTAAAATATTTAATAAATTAGCAACTTACTTGTCATGCGTGGCCATCCCTGTGTCAGAATAGCGTGTATCTTTAGCATATTTGATCAATAAGCAGTTGTACTGGGCTATCTGGAAGCGACGCACCCTCCGCATTAATTCAGTGCTGCAAATAAATGACATGAATCTGGTTAATATCAGTCAAACACATATCGTTGAACATTTACTGTCCTCACTAGGTTCATAACCACATGTTATGCTGTATATTTGTTTGGTAACAGTGTCCCTCCTGCAGTCCTTCAATAGATATTGAATATAAAGCAGTTTTTATTGGATGGAAAATCTCTGACTTAAATCAGCCATCATAGAGGCTTTAATGTGCAGGGAAACGTATGGTAGAGTTTAAAACCTATGCAGGGCTGGGAATCTTAAACAATGCACGACTTGGCGGGACGATTACGTTCAGGCGGTTTTTTTTAAACTGAAATATAATTTTAACGTTACATTACAAACAAAATATGAACGGAACAAATTTTAGTAAGCTAGCATGCAAAGACGTTTAATGCATTACTCACCTTTTTCCTGAAAACATCGGTCCAAAGATGACCTGTAAACAAGGTTGGAGTTGGTGAGAAACAGCCGCAGGTCAATAACCCACCACACGTAAAATGTTCGGTGAAACACACTTTACACTGACATTAAGGCAGTTTAAACTTCAGCTACCTCGGTAAACGCAATACGCAATGTAAGATAATTACAAGATATCTACAGACCTGAATTTGTCCCCGGGCTTTCCTCGGGGAATTTGGGTAAACTTTTGGAAAATCCACACATTCCATATTTAACGGATTAGCTTTCGGTATGAAATAATTAAAAAAATATCTAGATATGAAACACAAAAGATAAAATCATTACACTCGACAAGAAACGACACCACTGTTCTGAAACAAAAGTTGAAAGTGGCGCGCCGTCGGAATGGTTCAACAGGAAATACATTCAACCAACGGGCTCTTCTAGGAGGGAGTCACATGACTGTCTGAGCTGACGTCATGTGACTCATGGCGGGGCCATCATGCACAGTTATGTGCCTGTGCTATTGGTTGACTGTTGTATGCACAGACGTGGCAGTTCACATGTATAATAGGAAACTATTGCAGGGAAGAAGCATGTTTGATATGATCCTTGAAAGAAGCGACAGCTATCACGGACACATCGTGTTCTAGTATATTTATCAGAAGTGCATAGGCCCGCCTCCCAAAGGATTCTGGAACTCCAGATGTGAACATATTGGGTAGAAGTCTGGAGTCTAAATAGAAAATGTTATGATATACCTTGTTCACTCGATTAACCCCTTAAACAGTCCAAGATTCAGAAAGGTGCTGTCATTGTTTGTACACATACTGCATACATTGGTACATTAGATGGTGCTGTGAATGTAAACCATAACCAAAAGAGCTACCGTTCTATTTATGAAGGGGTATGTCTTTGTTTATTTACTTATTTTTAATTTTTTTTTTTGGGGGGGGGGGCAATTTGGCCCAAGCAAGACATGAACCTGAGTAGTACTTAATGTCACAAGAGAGGGGGCGTTTGTTTGTTTTCTACTTGGAACGTGATGTCATGTGGTATCAGCTTCTAGTTTCAAAGGCAGAAGTGTGACGTGAACTGAGGCCACATTGGTCTGAAGGTCCGACAGTCACCCCCCGCTACTGATCACGTCTTGCCTGGATTTACCAAAGCCTCGACGAATTTTCTTACTTTGAAGGATTAAAAAAAATGACGCACTGGACTGCAATGGAGAAAGATGTAAGATTAAACTCAAGTTCTAATTCTTATTTACTGCTACTAAAGAACATTAATTTGGCTTGTTGTATTTCCGGGCTTGTAATTTTATGCTTCTATTGGTTAAAATGTTTAAACGTTAAGCTGTAATTTATTAATTTTGACACAATTTGCCCCCCCCCCCCCCCCCCAGCCATGTGCTAAGCGGAGGGTTACATTAACAACGGAGGGCGCTGTTCGCCCACAATAGTATTTATCCGCCTCTGATGGTGGACGGTGCCCCGGTTCTGTCGGGCACCGGGTTGACAGCAGTTTTTCCGGTGTCACCGACAGGAGCTCGAGAGGCAGTATTCTCCCAGCCGGTGGTCCCACAGGATGTCGGCCGACGACGTGATCAAGGCCCACGTGAAGGCTTTAAAGGAAGGTGTGTTTGTTTTGTAGGTCGAAGCTAGCATTGTAGGAGCACAGGCGCCGTTGAGGTTGGAAAGGCTGAAGTGAGGATTGAATACATCATCAAGAGGTTGCCGAAATATACGTGCCTTTTGTCCCACGCAGTTTGCAGTATGTTTTGTTTTGTTTTGTTTCTTTAAATTTAGTGAATCTTTCTAATAGAAGCGGGCTCAAATATGACATTACCTTTTTTACAAGGAGAAAACTGATAGAGATATTAAACAAATGTTTCTAATATTGCTTAAATATATTGCGATCAGTGAGTACAGCTCATCAGATATAAGGAGAGGATAAGAAATTCATCTTGTGGGTTTAGATTAAATATATTTTAGGACAATCTGGGAGTCTGGTTGACTGTGATTACGATGAAATCCCTTTATCGTGGCTTGTATCATTTTATTTACACTGTATGATTTATAAGATTGTAGGGGGGGGGGGCAGTGGTTTTGTGTGTTATTTTAATACTATTATCAGTTCTTAACAGTCTGTGTATTCCCTTGACCCATTTTCCTTCAGCCCTAAAATAAAGCAGTGTATTTGAATTGTATCCACCAAATCTATTGTGCATGAAGAAACAATCTGTCTTTCATCATGAAGTCTTTGACCATCTTTACGAAAGCATTACATTAAATTAGTGGACAGAAATATAAATTCTACCACAACACACCTGTAAATTAAAGTGTGAAATTAAATAGTACTAAACAAAACCTATATTAGAGCAGAGGTATCGTTATTATTTTATCATTGCTGCTAAAGGCACTGCATTGGTAGGAAGAGAAAGTAACAGCCTAAGCAGTTGCACAAATGTCCAGAATAGCAGTTGGGGAACAGGAATATTTGCATGTTACACAAAGAGGAATTCAGCCACAAAATACTAGCCTCCTCCTCCTTTTTTTTTTTGGAGCCATTGCTCAAAGCCATGTAAATTATTCAAATTTAAATGGTACATTTAGGAAATGCAGGTTTGCATCACACAGTAAATATACACACAGCCCTCCTTCGGGGCAGAATTGATCTATCTCCCTCTTGCCTCTTCATTGTTCTCTTGTACTTCCTGAGCATCTGAAAAAAATCAGACGTAGAACCAGTGGAGCAGTGAAACAGTAACGCATTGCTTCAGTAAAGAGAACTGCAGAAGTGTCATCTGTTTACCGATGACTCAAACTGCTGAGACACTACTAAACGGATGCTTTGAAGTATTTTTGTGTCTCAAATTCTTTCGACTTGAGTGGGCAGCAGCGTCCTAGAAAATTGATATTGCACCTGCTCCTCAGAAACCAACCAGGAGAACTCCTCATCACTTGCGATTGTGTGTAATTTATGTGTGTTACCAACATTCGTTGGGTAACGGCTGCATCAACGACAATGTTTAGAAACACCCTGATATATTATTGTTACCAGGGTCTGTTCTTAAATGGTAGAAGAACTTATAAAGTTGTGTATGCATCATATTGCGCACCTTCAGTCGGGGTCTGCTCAAATGTCTTATGTTGGCGTCCAGGTACAGAGCGTGCCCGTGGTCTGGCTCAAACTCTCCTCAACGTGCCCTACGGAGAGGGAGATGGGGAGAAACTGGATGCTTACATCCCTAGCACCAGCTCTTTAGGTATGACCACATATGTGACTGCTATAGCCCCTAAATGCTTCCCTGTAGATACCATGAGGATTAACTGGTTTCGTTCTCCGGTGTTTCAGATGTCCCCCTTGTTATTTACCTACACGGAGGCTACTGGCAGTTTCTCAGGTACGGTTCTCTCGTCTGGCTCTCAGTGTAGATGTCCATGATTTGTTCAGGGTTTTCACACTGATACTTTATGCTTGTTCAGCAAGGAGGAGTCAGGATTTATGGCAGTGCCACTCATTGATAAAGGTGTAGTGGTGGTTGCTGTGGGCTATGACATCGCCCCCAGAGGTAACGTTATTTGCTGTTCTTGAAGAAAGAGGGATCATGTATGAAGATGAACTGAAAATGTCAGCCTGTGGCCTGTCACTCTTCTCTCAGGTGATATGGACCTGATGGTTTCTCAAGTGCGCAAGAGTGTCGTGTCTGTTGTTCAGCAGTATTCTCACATCAGGTACCCACCCCCTCCTCCCTCTCATCCTCCGAAAAAGCACCCTGTTTTGTTTTGTTTTTTTAATGAGTCGTCCCTGTCTCTCAGCGGTCTGTACCTGTGTGGCCACTCTGCCGGGGCTCACCTGGCTGCAATGGTCCTCTCCACAGATTGGTCGCAGTACAGCATCACCCCTCAGATCAAAGGTAAGGAGGTTAATGTGCGTTTGGCCTCAGGATGAAGAGGAAGAAAAGGTGAGGTTGGTACAGCTTATTTATGTTTTTGTTTTTTTGTACAATTGTCTTTCTAGGTGCTTTTCTCGTCAGTGGTATATATGACCTGTTGCCCATCCTGTCTACTTATGTCAACGAGCCTTTGAAGATGACAGAGTAAGAAAACGGAAGCCTCACATTTAGTAAACTGTGGATTTGTTTCCCAAGACTAAGCAACACATTTCTCTGGGTCTTGAAAAATTTTTAAATTATAAGCCGGGTGGCACAGTGGTGCAGTGGTCAGCACTGTCGCCTCACAGCAAGAAGGTTCCAGGTTCAAGTCCCGGCTCCATCACAGGATCTTTCTGCGGGAGTCTCCATGTTCTCCCTGTGCCTGTGTGGGTTCTCTCTGGTACTCCAGCTTCCTCCCACAGTCCAAAGACATCAAGAGAGGACGAGGCTGATTGATACTCTAAATTGACTGTAGGTGTGACTGTGAATGGTTGTCTGTCTCTGTGTTGGCCCTGACTGGCGGTCCGTACAGGGTGAACCCTGCCTCTCGCCCAAAGGCAGACCCTTAACAGAATAAGTAGTAGATGATGGATGGATGGATTAAAAGATTGTTTGTCCTCTAATGGTCTTTTGCGTCAGTCGTTATTTCAGTCCTCTGGTCCCTGGGTGTCTTCTGTTTGTAGGGAGGTGGCGCTGAGAAACAGCCCCAGCACATTGGTCCCTCAGCTCAAACTCTCCTCCTCGAGCTGCCACATCGTTGTGGCCGTGGCTGAGAACGACTCACCGGAGTTTCGCAAGCAGTCAGAAGACTACTACAAAGTCAGTGCTTCTGATGGAGCATGTTGGGGTTCATACATTTTTAATTTATGCTTTTGATTTATTCAGAAGATTAGGTTTGGATGAAAATTTCTGTCTGTGAAATTTCAAAATTGGCATGTCTTTAGAAAAATTCAGATTTTGTTTGTAGTGGTAATAGTTTGTTAATTGTATTTGAGGATGTTTTCAGCTGAGCACTTTTGAATCCTTGACAATGTCCCAATAATCATGTATTTATGAGACATGCCAGGACAACTTTTTAAAAATGTTTGTGTGAATATATTTTTTCCTTTCTACTCCCCCCCCTCTTTTGGTTGTCTTTTTAAGACTTTGGAGGCATCTGGACTCAATGTGGCCATGGAAGATGTGCCAAACACGGACCATTTCAGTATCGTTGAGCAGTTGGTCGATGGCGACTATCACCTTACAAAGGTATTAAAAAAAAAAATTAAAAAAAATTCTGTTTTAAATCATCACTTAATAGTTACCTTTTTATTCAATTGCCAATACATTTTTTTTAGCGGACGAATAAAAGACGAGACAAAACAACCTTTAAAATTGTGTCAGAGCCGAACATTAATTCTATTTTCGTAAAACATTTGAAATACATCCATGCACTACATACCATTCTCCTACTCATGCACAGCATGCATCAGATTCAACTTTTAGTGTGTCTGCTCATTTTTGTGTTTTTTTTTCTGAGAAACTGATTTAAAAGAGAGAAAAGGTGATTTGTAGTTGTAATATGTACTGAGAGGGTGCTGTTTTATTTCCTTCCCTCGACAACAGCTCCTGCTGAAGATGATGGGGAAGTGCTGAAGCAGCAGTTTGGAGCCCTCATGTAATATCAACCAACACCTCTGAAAAAAACTTGTCGTGCACCATTACTGATCAAATGCATTGTTTCAGGTTTGTACCATGATAAATGTGCAAACTCTAGCATTAATTGTTGTTGCCCACTTATCTTACTGTTGCATTGTTTGTACCCTTGCTCACTGTAGTTACCACTGGCAGGAAATGTCCTAATTGAGATCTGTTCATCAGCTACATTAGCATGTTAAGATAACGCTGTGTGCCTAAAACTGAGTCACTTCAGTGATTTTAGCAGTCACGTTTTAAAGTGATGGCAAACTGCTGTAGAAATAGTTCATTTTGTTTCCCATACAAGGCTGGGATTTATCTGTTGTGAAAGAAATGTCATTGGGAATGTAGCTTTTTACTGCAACCTGCACAAGGCTGATGTCTCATCCAGGGATCTTGTTCTGTGCTGGTTGTGAAAATTGCACTTTGAATTTTATGCAAATTACCTCAAAAAATTGATAGTATTTTGAAGGATAACTGGGGCTGAATTGTAATTGATGCACATTTTTATTTACTGTTAGTCTTTCTGGCATATCAAATAATGGGCTATATTATTGTTTACACAATGTCTGACTAATAACTGTAGACGGTAAAGAGAATCATCAAAATAAATATTTATATTTAAGAATGGCTGTGTTAACAGTATTTTTAAGATTGAGAGGAGATGTGGAGGTGATCGGTTGAGGCTTGAGGGTGAGGCCATTTGTTCAATGACAATCTCTTTGATGTTGAGGTTCTGACTCAGATCTTTGTCATTCTACCTGTTATCTCAGCCAGTCCAGAACCTGCCCTCTGTCAACCTGCCATTGTTGAACCCAGACTGCTGGGTTCTTGCCTGTCCTTTCAGTCTACCCATCTGCTATCTCAAAGCTGTCCAGAATTCTGTCCTGGATGATCACAAAAGCCACTCAAAATCCTGTCTTTGAATTCTGCATTTCTCACCATTCTGCCGTCTCAAAAGCTCAGCCCATATTCTCTTAAGTATTTTAAATGCCTGTTATCTCAGCCTCTCAGTCCATCTTCTGCCGTTTATCCTGTTAAGGGTCACAGGAGCCTATCCCAGCAGTCTTTGGGCGAGAGGCAGGGTTCAACCTGGACAGGTCGCCAGTCTATCACAGGGCCAACACATAGAGACAGACAACCATTCACACTCACAACAACAGTCAATTTAGAGTATCAAATCAGCCTCGTCCTCTCTTGATGTCTTTGGACTGTGGGAGGAAGCTGGAGTACCAGAGAGAACCCACACAGGCACAGGGAGAACATGCAGACTCCAGACAGAAAGATCCCATGCTCAAGCTGGGGCTTGAATCCAGAACCTTCTTGCTGTGATGCGACAGTGCTGACCACTGCACCACCGTGCCGTCCAGTCTCTTAGTCTTTCATCTCAAAAGCTATCCAGAATCCTGTCCCTCCTCTCACTCTGCTGTTTCAAAAGCCATCCTGTTCTTTGAGGCACCTGCAATGCACACACCAAGTTTAAGTCGACTTGATGAACTCTTCAAAAGATAGTCAAATCACACACATTTATTTCTTTCAGATTATTGTGGACATAGACCCTGCAGCTTTGGTGTGAAAAAGAAAACAAAAAAACATGTATCCAACTACAAGTTTGCAGTCAATTAAACTGCTGACTAAAGACTGCAGACTAAAAACTTAAGAGGAGATGAAAACCCTCAGTGAATAGATATTTGCTCAGTGGACAAACCGGTTATTGGATGCCCACGACAGCGGTTGAGTTGGACTCGTCGAACAACAGTCAGGCAGGAGGGGCGAACGTTGGGAGTAAGCTGACGTCGTGAAGCCGCTGACTTTCACTCGTAAAGTAAATTAGTTGTAACCATGATATAGCGGGCGGACTTGGAGAGCCTCTGTTCCAGGTAAGTTACGAGGTTAGGAAGATGGCCATGAATAAAGGTTTGTTCTACTCGGCCATGAGGGAAGATGCTGGTCAAGTAACTTTAGCCTGGTAAATGTTTATGCTAGCAAGCTGAAGTAGCCTAGCTGGTGCTAGCTAACGTCATTTTGGTGGCTGGCGTTTGTAAGTGGAAGAATAATTTAGATAATAAAACTCATAGTTTGTAAGCAGCCACGTAATTAAGTTAAAATAATGGAGGTTGTAATATGACAGATAAACCGTGTCCGATGTCTCGTCGTTATTGTCCCTCTGCCATCGTGGCTGTTTGGGGACAGTCGGATATTAGAAACGATTAGTTGTCCTTATCCAGTTTGAAATAGCACAGGGCTAAAGAGGACACTGCTGTTCAGCTTTAGGTTACTGAAACTAAAATGTCTTCAAGTTGTTAGCTGTCCCGAAGGTAGGGAATGACGAGGCTACCTGTTGCATCTCGTATTACTGCGAAATGAGTCAAGTCGGCTCTGGGTACAACCAGTAACTTCTATTAAAGCTTCTTGTGTATTGATTGACGGGTCGCCTGCACTTTCAGTGTGAATCCCAACCTTGGGTGCCCATCAGACATCCATTCATCCTTACATTTTCTATACCGCTTATCCGTTAAGGGTCGGGGGGTTGGAGCCTTTGCCAGTATCCCAGCTGACATTGGGTGAGACGCCGGTCGCGGGTCCGTCGCAGGGCCTTTAGGAGCAATTAGGTGTTCAGTATTTTGCTCAAGGATACTTCGACATGGTCACAACTACATTGTATGAATTATTTAGGCAAAGCATAAGGAACACTTCTCAGTATAATTAGTATAGCACTACAACAGAGAAATCCGTGTAGAAATGATTAAACAGTAAAGAGGTTTTTTTTTTATCATGGCCTGTAAACATTAATTTGGCAAGTTGGTGTCGAAATGCAATTTAAAAACTGGGAGATGTATGCATGCATACATTATGGTGTGTAAAATACTGTCCCTGAGAAACCTGGATTAATCTCCAGGATCTGCCTCTTTGTGCCATGGCACCTGGGGTCAGGGCCAGTAGATTCCAAATTAATGCCACAAAATCAGTCACTAGGTGAGTCACTGAGGTCCTGGATTCCTAAGCAATGAAGCATTGGGATTTGATTATGTTTGATTGATGATGCTATGTGTTGTCAAATGAAGCATTCAGATGGGGTAATGTCAGTGATGTCGACAGCCACCCAAATGATATCAAGCAATTAAGTGACATCGGCGCTAGTGAATCAAATCGGTTGGCATGTCCTTCAGCATTTTCATACTGTTTTCTTGAGTATTGTCATGAAAATTGATGTACTCCTAGTATAATGTTTGCTTGATTCATTCGTCACATCCAGCCACTTTCTGTACTGCTTATGTGGTAAGGGTTTTTTTGGGGGTGGAGCCTATCCCAGCTGATATTGGGCAAGATGCAGGGTTCACCAGGGGGTCGCCAGTCTATCTCAGGGCCATCAGGAGCAATTAGGGGATCAGTATCTTGCTCAAGGATACTTCGACATGGTCACTGGGGGAAATGAGGATCGAATCAGCGACCCTTCGGGTGCTAGACGGCCACTCTACCTCTGAGCCATGCCACCTGATTAGGCACAAATTGGAAATTATGAACATTCTGTTGATTGACAGATTGTGTCAGGTCGAGAAAGTGACAGTGATAGCTGGTTCTAAGTTTGAAACTCAAAGGATGTTTACATCTTAACCTTGGCTCCCAAAACTGATTTAAAACTCATTTTAGAAGGTTCAATGTGCCCCCTATTGCTGACTAGATGTCCCACTTCTTCCTTCAATTAATTATTAAAAATCAGACATGCAACTTTTCACAGTATAAGTCCATGCCCAGCCCAATCTGTTTTAGTGTAGCCTTTTGTCTTCTCTGTACAATAACTTGAGACAGCGAATTGGAGAGAATAGGAGGAGACTCAGAAAGCCAGAGAAGACAGTGGTTATCCTCATTTGTGGGACCAAAGTCTGCAGAGACGTAGAGTTTATTACTGGATGCATGCAAGAGCAACATGATGGTCACAGAGTGTTCAGGAGACAAGAGGCGAAGAACGGGTGAATGAATGAATTCTTATATGGCATACAGTGGGGCTGTGTTTGTGATGCGCAGGGATGGGAAATATGGGCCATGCTTACAAAAGTAACAATAAGGGCATTATTTGTTGGCCATTGCAAAAAACTTGTGTGTATGTGTGTGTGTGTGTGTGAGGAGTATGAAAATGATGTGGAGAGCAGCTGAAGAGGCAGAGAAGAAAAAAACGTCCTTACCAGCTATGTATGTGTGATGTAAGATGATTTGTTCCACTTCAGTAGGGCCGCTTTGAGCCTCTTGGCAAATATTTCAACAAACTGGTTTTTGTTAACCCATGTATAGGGGATTGTAGTCTGAAACTTCAACACTAACTGTTTGCCAAATGTCTTGTTTGTGACCATTTCTGCGGCTTAATGGTTGTGATTTATTTTTCTAATTGCATGTTTGATGCCCCCTGGGTATTGCTTCAGCAAGTCAGATAGCCTTATTATAGCACTGTGTCTTAAGTATTCAGAACTACGAGGAGACAGATTCACATCAATGACATTGTGGTCTAAACTGCAGGAAAAGAGACTCGCTGCATTGTAATTACGAGAAAAAGATCTAGCAGACAACAGATTATGTAGGTTCAATGGAGGGAGTTAGAAAATCATTTCACTTAAGAATTGTGAGGCTTTTTGTTAAGATTGTGAATCCGTTTTTTTCATATCTATAATTAAATATTGAGACTAAAACAGTAACAGTTGCTCAGTTGCTTCATCGTAGCCTCCTCTTTTCAAGAGTTTTTTTTCCCCGTGTACTTTAAACGGTAATTGTCTTACATGTTATTTACCCTTTTTAGATGCAGGGTTTTGTCCATGTTCAGGTTCAGGTGAAGAATGCTGATTTAAAGATTCACATTTGTGCCAGTTCATTTTTTTTGGTCTAATCTTTAAAATGACTCTGTGTGTTATTCTATTTGTACGAATGCACACAAATGTCATAACAATTCACAGTTCCTCAAGAATTACTATACTAAAGACTTTTAATATAAATTGAATTGGTAGCCAGTTATCACAGTAGTATAAGGGTATGTTTCCACTGGCTCACTTCGGCTCGGTACGGCTCAGTGCGGGTGTGTATCTACGAGCTCTGGGCACCACGTCAGTGTGGGTGGACTCACCGGCCGAGAGTTCCCCGGCTTAATTTGTGTGTGACATAACAATAATAATGGACAACATGGAGGCAGCGTTATACCTGTTGCTCAGGCAGTGGTTTTTGCTTAAACTGAAAGTAAGGGACGACAGACAGGCAAGGCTTCAAGCGGCAAAACAGAACACCCATGAAAAGTATAAAAGACTTTACCAAGCGAACGACCAGTATTCCGCCAAGGCTAAAATGATATGAAGTAGATTATGTAAGCGGGTAAGTTACCCAATCAACGCCCCGCTATGTGTTTATGGCACATTTTAGTCCCCACTCAGCTCACTTGGAACCCCAGCAGAACAGGGATCAAAATGGTAATGTTAGTACCGTGTTGGGCCAGTGGAAACGGGCGACCTGAGCTGAAGTGAGCCAGTGGAAACACGCCCTTAGACTTGGAGATAATCATAGCATCCCAGCCTTGTAATGTGGTTTGAAGGGGCTATCTGTAAAAAGAAAACAAGCTCATTAACACGTCAACACACCCCAAACCAATAGGGGGCAGCATATTACCAGAATGTTTGGTTGTTCATCCCCTTTGTATGACATCTAAACATCAGATAACCCTAAATTCATTTTCACTAATTGTTGGCTGAGGGTGGGCTTTACTTCAGGCCAGGGGAACACCTGATGGTGTTAAAAATTACAGAACACAGTCAATCCTTCACTATTTCTAAAAGCAGAGTTGTCTGTGTTTTTACCCACATGTGGTTCACAAATGTATTTTAGTCACAGCATGATAAATAATTATAGAGATGAACATCAGAACAAAATGAGGTCAAATTGCAGTCCTCCTCCAGAGGAAGTGGGATGTGCCAGTTACCTACTCAGTATGCATATTAGAGCTCCTGCCTCAACCCACAACAAAGCTCTGTTATGAACAATGAACAAGAGGAACAACAACCCATTTTTCTGACGTGTTACTCCTCCCCTTTGTTCATCATCTCTACTCTAAATGTTTATAGAAATACAAGACACCTGAGAACAGTTTAGTTTAGAATAGAATGCAGCAAGAAAGATGAAGTTTCATGCACAGCCTCTATCACCGATCACTTCACTGATCAAAAATGGATCTTATGTTTGACATTTAAATAAAAACCCACTTTTCTCTCTCTTTGTCTCAGGCTGTGGTAGTCCTCAGCCCCAGTCCAAGAATGGTCGTGAGGATACAGACGATACGCCCATGAGGTCCTTTGTCATTGCTATCCGAGGCCTAGCCTTGGCCTTGGCATCCATGACCCAGTCTGCCATGTCAGACTCACGTTTCCACCTCAAATGGCGGGCAATCACTGTGGTGACCCTCTTGGCTTTGGTGCTCGTGTTATACCTGCACGGCACAGTAGGGGAGAGAGACACTCCTGCTGGTTACTTCCGTAACAGGATTCAGAGTGTTCAGTTGCACATGCGAGGTGGTGATGACGTCTTTAGTGACATGAACGGACAAATAGCACAAAGCCTCTCCCGCCGACAGAAGTGGGACAAGCCTTACAATGACACATACCCTTTAACTCCGCCTGTGAAGACAATCAGCGGCATCAGGTACCGAATCGGTGTGATTGCAGACCTGGATACAGCATCACGTAGCTCCAAGGATGAGACGTGGTTCAGCTACATGAAAACTGGATACGTGACTATTTCAGAGAATGCTGACAGACTGGATGTTGAGTGGGATGCGGAAATAGTCACACTGGAGAGTCATCTGGCAGAGAAAGGCCGAGGTAAAGCGATAGCTTTTTATCTGTTATCGTAAATATGTGTCTGTGGGTGTTGATTGTTCACCTCTGCTGCAGGCATGGAGCTTTCTGAGCTGGTGGCATTTAATGGGCACCTGTACAGCGTGGATGACCGCACCGGTGTGGTGTACAGGATTGAGGGCAAGCAGGCGGTTCCCTGGGTGATACTACCTGATGGTGATGGCTCTGTTTCCAAAGGTTTGTCTCCTTGAGACCTCTTGGTTCTGTGCTTTGTTCTCCCTGAGCAAAATTTCTAAACAGCTCAGTTGTTTACACTTAGTGAAAAAAATGCGTTGTTTTTTTTTAGGTTATATCAAAACATTTAGTGCTATATAAAGGCTTAGCATCAATTGAACTCATTGAATAATACTTGTTTTTTTTTGTGATGCAGGGTTTAAAGCTGAGTGGCTTGCAGTGAAGGATGAGCAGCTGTATGTTGGCGGCCTTGGGAAGGAGTGGACTACAACTTCAGGAGAAGTACTAAACAACAATCCAGAGTGGGTGAAAGTTGTCGGCTACCATGGTGATGTGCATCATGAGAAATGGGTGCCATACTACAACGCCCTGCGAAGTGCTGCAGGGATCCAACCACCAGGTTTGGACAATTTTTTTCACAAGTGTCTCCACACACAACCTTCTTCCTTCCTTCCAATGCAGCTCTTCCCTTTCCTCAGGCTACCTCATCCATGAATCAGCAGCATGGAGCGAGCGTCTGCAGCGCTGGTTCTTCCTACCCCGCCGTGCCAGTCACATGCACTATGAAGAGAGCGCAGATGAGCGGCGTGCCGCTAACATCCTTCTGTCCTGTCAGGCGGACTTTAGTGACATAACAGTGCAGCATGTCGGCCCTTTTCACCCCACCCATGGATTCTCATCGTTTAAATTCATTCCGGACACAGATGATCAAATTATTCTAGCCCTGAAATCAGAGGAAGATGCTGGCAGGATCGCCACCTACATCATTGCCTTCACACTTGACGGCCGGCTACTGATGCCTGAGAAAAAAATAGGTGATGTGAAGTATGAAGGGCTGGAATTCATTTGATTAGGACAAGGCTGGTTCCTGAGTATTCCATCCAACTCTTATCTTTCTTACATTCTCCAATAGTACATAATTACCAAAATGATATCTCTAATTATAGGATGACTGAGGTAAGCAAGGGAATGTATACTGATAGTCTTTATCAATGTTATCTTATCAGTCTTTAAAGTGGTACTTGATTCAATACGTTTTTGATTACTCACCATTTCAGTTAGTCAACCCGCATGACTTCTTGGTGACTCCAGCATCCAGTATAGTCCAAGTCTTTCTATTCACATTGAGAGTTTCAAAACAGAAGTTATGGACGAGTTTTGCTGTTGCTGGTAGTTAGTGTCCATTAGCTTCATGCTAAAGGCCTCAGAAGTCCCCAGGAAGTCGAAGAGGAGTGATTAAACGTCTTTGTGACAGTGACAGTGAGTCATTCAAAGGCAAATTACACTCTTTTGGGTGAAGTATCACTTCTTCATTAATGCTGGTAGATTGATGCTTTTGTCTGAACCTAGACTTCAAAATCCTTTTCTGATCAGACACTACTGATGCCCCAGAGGATTCTGGGTAAAAAAGTTTATGAATGCTTACTAAGACCAGGTACTATGCATCTGTCTGCTGCACCCAAACTCTGCTGGTCAGACTCTCAGGGGAACACAGCTTAACAGCACAAGCACATTAACAAAATCGTGATGAATGCCCTGAAACTACCTGAAATTAGTTGTTTTTTTATTTTAGATCAAACCGGTTTAGACACACTGAAGTTCCTCTTCTATTTTTAGTGGGGTGGTGGAATTTATGAGTAAGCCAGGAGAAAATATCTCCCATGCGTTTATAAGATAGTCAGGGATATGTAACCGATCCAAACAAATATTTTATTTAAAGATGAACAAATAATATATTGTTTGCATACTCTCAAAGAACTAAATTGTCCTCTTGTTTGAATGTCTCATTTTTAATTAAGTTCTCGCAAATAAAACATTTTATTGCACTCCAAAAACGAATCACAGAACATTTTATAATTTTCATGTCCACAAATTGAATTGTATTGAATCACATTACTTGTCACTATACAGATAAACAATTATCAGTCAACATTTCTGACTAATGTAAGAAGTCACTGCCAAATGATAAACTGACAACCTGATATTAATCTGTAATAAAATGACAATACTGGATTATTGGATCACATGACACAACAGGTCTATCTGGAAACACCTGAAACCCCAGGACATTCCTTATCGAGTGTTTGCAGGCATGTTCCTATGGCGAGGACATCCTGCGGTAGACCGACCATTTTGATGGGTTTAAAGGAACCTAGTTTAGTGTAGAAGTCAATCATTCTTCGATCGCTCGCCCTCAACTCGCAGAACACTCCTCTAGACCCTGAAAAGCAAACACAGACTTTGATACTAAATGGGTTTTGCGAGTTACCTGAATTGCAATTCTTCATCGCCGTGGTGTATAGGTGACAGAATTAATGTGTGTAGTGCGCATTAGCAGATGCAAACCTGTCCGAGCACTAAACAGCTCCTCCTTGTGGGCAATCAAACAACTTGCAACACTAATTTTACATCTGAGTAAGCAAAGCAGTTACTGACCATTTCCTTGTGCTAGGTCATGACCTACCACTGCTCCTGATGGACGACAGCATCTGACGAATCATGCACTTGACTGGAGAGGGATCAGTGACTCGGGGAAGCATTTGTGCAGTGATCATGGAGGGGAAGTTCTCAAATTCTGGGTCACATATCACCCTCTTAAAATAAAAAACACAGTTGAGTGATATCACATTCAATCTTAACAAAGATGAAATCTTACCTCTGAATGACCCAAACTCTCACCTGAATTTTGGCTGCAGCTAGTTTGGCGTCGGTGAGCGCCAGTGTGTAGCCACACACCCCCATCTCATCCTCCAGGACCAGAGCACACTGAGGGCTTGAGGAGATTTCACCTGCTGACAGGCTGCACTGGGGCAGAGGTGGAGTTAAGATGGAGGCATGAAAGAATAAAAAAAGCAAAAAGAAAAAACAACTCTTTCTCACCAGTCACTAATGAGAGGTGGCTGAGCCATCAAGGGGGCTTTACCCTGTCCTCTTTGCATCTCCCAGAAAATCTTCTGCACTTCCATCTAGAACAAACATCAATACCACATGATCATGATGAATTTTGTAAACCATCCTGTGGTCTAGGAAGAGGTTCTCCTCACCTTGTCCTCGGGGCAATATGGCCGTATGCAGTATACTGATGTCATGGGAGGATGCTTGAACAGGTCCCTTCTCCCATGACAAGGCAGCATTCTCTGCAAGCATACATATATAGAAAATTCATGTTGACTTGTATCAATTACTGAGGTGTTCAAATTACAAAGGATGGGTGTAATATATCACATGGCATTCTTATGCGTTCCTATCCGGAAGACAATAAGGTGGGTGTATACCTGGAACTCTCCGGACAGACCCCCCCTAAATCCCCAGGGTTCAGGGTCATCAGTCATCAGCTGGGCTGAGGGTCGGCCATGCCCTCCTATGGAAGGCAAACAAGATGTCTCATCTGAAGCTAAACTGAGCAACTTTAATTTTAAACGGATCACATTTTTGGGACAACCATGAAAACAACATGATTTGTCACATTACCCCATTCTTTTTAGCACAAATGCATAATAACTGGCTCTTTTCTGTCACACTTCCTTCTTTTTTTGCTTTTTACTGCGGGAGATTCTGAGGTTTCCCTCTCAGTACTCAAGGTTCCTGTCATCGAAAATGTGCCTTTTGGTGTAAAATATGACTTTTAGAAGTCTAATAAATATAGAGGATTAGGATACGGATGTGTTGCAATCACTATCACATTAAATCTGATTAAGGGAAATGCCCAGGCTGGAAAGTAATCAATATGGTAATAACCTGCATCAACCCAACACCAGTCACCAACTCAGCAACCCCCACTGAATCCCTCAGCGAACACCAAGTACAGGCTCATATTTGAACCATTTTGCTGATATGCATGTGATGTAGGTCTTTCACTTTGTTCTCCAGGACATTACCTTCAATAAATTCAGCTTGGGGATTGTTAAAAGCGTTGTTCTTTAAATGTTAGGGGCAGCTAATCTCAAAAGCTTTATTGAGATAAACACTGAAATATTAAGGACATCGGGGGTTTTGAAACAGACGAGCACCAGAACAAGAGGCACATCAGTTAGAATGAATCAGTCCCTCTTCTAACATACTTGACAGCAGCTACTCCCACACTCGTGGTTTCCATCGATCATTAGAGGATTCGTGTAGTCTCACCCAGACTTTTCACGAAGGCTTGAGCCAGACCGACTCCACTCTTGATGTCACAGATGTAGTTGTAGAGGTCGTACAGAATGCTGCGGTTGGGGGCGTTTGATAGGCGGTTGAACATCTGCACCACCGCTTCGCACATGTCATCAAAGCGCTGCGCTCGTGAACACCACTCTGCTGACTGAGAAAGAGCAGCAGGTGAAGCAACTGTGCAAAGGTGGTACGACATGACAAACATTTTGTAAAACTGTAACTGGCCTTTTCAGTCTCAGCAGTGGCAGCCTGTCTGTGGTTTTTGAGCCAGTCCAGTTCCTGCAGCATGGTCCTGGCCGTGGGCCCGTGTTCATACGGCAGGTAGAAGAGGTCTGACAGAAGCTTCAGGTCATCCAGGGTCAGAGGTTCAGCGGTGTACAGTGGGTTCTCCCCTGGTCCAGGAACATAGGAGCTTTCTCCCATGTCTGTCTGCATGGGCTCCTCACCAGACGGCTCCTTCTTGAGGTGAGCTGGAAGGTGAGGAGAGAGAATGAGGAGGGCCGACCCACCAGCGGCCTCAGGGCCTAGCAGTGATAAAACAAACCTCCAAGTTGATCTGCACTCAGAAACTCCTGCAGCCAGTCAGTGAGGGCCAGGGTCAGAGCTTTCTGAGGACTATAGCCAGGGTCCTGCTCTTCATCGCCTGTGGGTCAGACACAGGAGGGCAATAATCACGAGTACCCTGAAATATTCAGCTACTGACTCAATATTGGGAATAAATCCGAGCTATAAGACATGAATCTCACCCATTTCCTCATCCCTTGGTCCTCTGTCAGCAGCAGCCTTGCACCATGTGGCCAAGGTGTGGATGGCCACGAAATTTGGGTAAAACTCACAGTTTGGATTAGTGAGTACTCCTCTCAGTTTGGGGATCAGCTCAGTGGGACGATCCTTATTAGCAAATACAGATCCCAAGGTCAAAAAATTATTGCATAATCTTTTAATCAACACCTAAAGGCTTTAATATTAGGCTCTTTTTTTTGTGGCTGTATCTGGATTAACAGGGTGTCAGTCAGTGTTCCAGACAGGTAAGAAATGTAGTTACAAGATCAGGAAGCACAGTTATCAAATTATTTAATGGCTTTTTAGTGCTATATTTTGGAACTACAGGCAGGGCACCATGGGTCATTGAGTCTGTATTACTTAGCTCTAGGATAAATAAACATAGCTGATGTGTTTCTATATTTTGGAAAATGTGGATAATGAAAATTCCAGCCAAAAATATTATTATGAACACTTATTTGTACTGACACCATAGATTTTCAGACAAATATTGCTGGATTCTTTGACACAAAACAAAAACAGCTGTACTTCATAAGGAACAGGCTCAGTTCAGGTTTATCTAGTGAATGGATTGAATATTGTCTATCATAGTATTAGTATTGTTCCAACAAGTAAGTAAGAGCTCCTAAATGTGCAAGTCAAGCCACAACAAACAAGGTTCATACTGGCAACATTTTCATCCATCAAGGTGTACGTAGATGTTGACCTTATAGGGTCCGATGAACAGCCTTTGTGGGTCGTAGTCGTTGGCGTGGATGTTGTCCCAGATGACAGGGGCCCTCTTCAGGATGGAGGACACCTCTTCTATGGATTCCACTGAGATTTTATGGGACACCACTTTTGGACCTAAGTAATATCAAAATTTCAGAGGATTGTTTCACATCATGGCAGGATTGAAAAACTAGACAACAATGAATGCAGCAGTTTTCTTTTTGGTCCTAAACGTACTGAAGGTCAAATAAATCTGACCAAAGACTGAATGTTTTATTTTGGTGGGACTCTTGTTTGGTATGATCTTACCAGTCCACAGTATGTCTATCCCTGGCAGAAGCTTGTCCCCCACAGTGTGCAGGTAAGTGGACTGAGACACATTGGGGCTGCAAAACACAGCACAGTAATCTAGAGACAGAGAGAATAACCTCTGAGGTAACAGTATTCTTTTCTCCATGCTTTAAACACAATGGCTGTATTCAAACCAGGAATAAAAATATTGTGTATTACAGCCTGACCTGTAGGACAGAAGAGGAAGGTCTCAGGTTCCCCCAAATGTTGGTACACCTCATTAGTGATGGCCACCTGAGCGTGAGCGAAGGAGCTGAAGGCTTGTTTATCACCCGGACACATCTCTATCTCGATGTCATCGAAGAGTAAAGAGAAAGAGCTGCAGCCAAAGTCCCTGACCTGAAGAAGAGACGGGTGGTTTGGGCGCAGTCAGACATCCTAAAGGTCTCTGTGAATATTTCTCACCTGCAATCAAGTCAAATCCCTGTTTGGATGATAAGGGAACTATGTGAGGTCTAAATTTTCTTTATAGGGTTATTCCATCAGGATTTAAACTCATTATTATAGCAGTGTCAGTTGTGTGTCATATAAAGGAAGACAGTCTCCAAATCAAAACCTCAGAGAGCAATAAAGCTAAATACAGCTCAGACTAAATTATCTCTTGGGCTTCACCCTTCACCTCAGCATACAAAGTCCTACCTGATCCAGTTTCCTCTTCAGGGCGGCAACCTCTTTGGGGTTTGAGAAAGTAATGTCCAGACCAGGAGAGATCGCATAGATGAAGTTGACATTGTGCTCTTTAGCTGCAGATATCAGGGTGATGAGTTGCTCTAGGAGAGGATTGAGAGGAACCAGAGGAGTTGCTGTCACATGAGGAGGTCACTGTTGAACAAGCTCATGAAGCCTCTTTGGTGGTCTGAATTCCATCGTCATCTTCCGCTTATTCCTTACTAGCAAGGGTCGCGGGGGGGCTGGAGCCTATCCCAGCGTCAACGGGCGAGAGGCAGTGTTCACCCTGGACAGGTCGCCAGTCCATCGCAGGGCCAACATACAGAGACGAACAACCATTCACACTCACATTCACACCTACGGTCAATTTAGAGAATCAATCAGCCTCGTCCTCTCGATGTCTTTGGACTGTGGGAGGAAGCTGGAGTACCCGGAGAGAACCCACGCAGGCACGGGGAGAACATGTAAACTCCACACAGAAAGATCCCACGCCCGAGCCGGGACTCGAACCCGGAACCTTCTTGCTGTGAGGCCACAGCGCTATGCAGTGGTCTGAATCAGTGGTCTGAATCAGTGGTCTGAATCCCTGGTCTGAATTCATTAAAATAAAATTTAAAACGGATTTTGTGATAGAGGTAAAAGGTAGGCATTTATAAAATGGTGGCCCAAAGTCCACTGATGGCGTACGGCAGATTAAAAGGGTCAAACTTCACAAAAACACGGCCATTCAGTTTGGAAGCAGCTATTAAAACTGACCAAGGTCTCTACAGAGATAATCACGCCCTAAGAGGTGAAACACTGATATACATCCAGAACCTCTGATAGAAGGCATTTGTTACGTTTTTTTTGGTTACGATAGAAACTGCAACTCAGCAGGGAAAGAAGATCCTGATATCAGCAACTATCTGTCTTCTGACGCCTCACTGGGACCGAGTCATGGTGGCAACAGACTGACGTAGGTCACCAAGACATCCCTCATCGCCCCAGCAACATACTCCAGCTGCAGGCAGCAATGATCATGATGACCCCTCTCCTTCTCCCAAGTCTCTCCTCAAGTCATCTCCGAGGCTAAACCCCAGACACTTCGCAAAGGAAACTTTTATTCATTTTCTGTCAGTTGCTACCCACAGCATGAGAGCAGAGATGAGAGTTTGAGTGTAAATCAATGAGAAAATGAGAGTTTCTCTTTCTGGCTCAGTTCAGGTTCCACTTCACCACAACAGATCCAGGCAGTGTCTCATAACTGCTGACATCACTGTGACCCGTCTGTCTCTCTTGTGCTACATCTGACCCTCACTCAAGGTGCTTGAACTCCTTCAGCCATCTGAGAATTGTCACACTAATGTGATGGAGGGGTTTGTCTGTCTCTGGGATCCTGGGAGCTGAGTTGTAGCTACTGATAGGGTCCCCCAATTAGTCCTAGGTGAGGGTCAATACTATGAGCTATTCTGATACCCTGATGATCAGACACGTCTCTAGTGAGGTAACTTTGCCCCAGAGGGAAAAGACCAAGGCATCCTCCTGGAGCCAGGACTGGACTCGTGGGGCTGGTTGAGCACAGCCCTCAAAAAAAGCAGTATGCTGTTGGTAGATCCAGCATCTGCAGGGTTAGACAATGGGGTCACATGCGTTGCTGAATGAGTGGCAAATATTTTAGCTTTAAAATCCATTTTTACCATTTTAAGTGGACAGAGAAACAACTACTGATCAGCTTGTTTGGATCTGGTTCGCTCGCACCAGTAATCTATACTGGGTGGTGTCAGACCATCAGAGAACCAAACCTGCAATCAAACGACCTTTGTCATAGATGTGGGTGAAATAAGTGAGCAAAAAAACGGGCCCACATGTTTCAACATACATCCATATCAAACAACATATGATAGGACATGAGGGGGTGACAGATGTGGGCAAACTCACCTGCCTCCTCGGGAGTATACAGGTCTCTCCAGTACATCCTGTGTTTGTAGTCATCTTTGGGGGCGTACAGGTATGTGTTCAAACCCCACTTTTGTTCCCTGCCACGCACAATCACACCAAATATCATGTCACTCTCATGGGATTAAACAGTTTATCAAATATTCTAACTTTCACACAGCCTGGACCTAAATGAATTCAGACATATGAAACACAGGGAAGGGATGACACCCAAGCAGAATGTCTTACTATCTAATATCTATCTTTATCGTTTTAAGATCACCTGCAGTAGTGATTCGTGTTTATAGCAAAAGAGGTCGCGTACCTTTTAAAAAGCTCTGTTCTCTGCTCCATAGTCCATGGTCGCCCATAAAAGCCTGCATCAATCAAAGGTAAACTTGTTAAACAACACCAAACTTAAGTGACATTAAAATTTCACCCAAATTGAAAATGTGCTTCTCAGCGAAACAATGAAGTAGAAGCAGCAGCCTGATGTAGATGTTTCTATGTCTCCAACGGGGCCCTTGGGTCTCCTGCTATGATCTATGGCCCCTGATTCCCGGTCCGCTCACCTTCCACGACCCCGCTGATGAAGCGCCTCGTCCCGCTCGTCTTCCCTTTGGCATCGCCAGCTGTTGACATGGTGTTTCTGTATTCCCGTCCCTGACGCTCCAGCTATCACTCATGACTTTCTGTTGCAGCCTTTATCTAATTGTCTTTTATTGCAGTCTTAACACGCATGCGCAAGCCAGTCAGGTTGAAGAGTTATGCAACACGGCGCTGCCAGGATCTAAAGTCTGCGGTTGTAAGGACTCGAAGGAATATTTGCTAGTGTTTAGTGGACTGAAGTTCACTACTGCCGCCGCATGTTGTCTGACGTCTCCAGCTACAGGGCGAACGTCTTAAAGGGACTGTTTCTTAAAGGGGCAGCTCACTTTAAAGCGATTCGGTTGCTTCGTAACGCCGTCATAAAAAAGTGATGTTTTAGCTCCTCTGACTAGTCCCAGCATTTGTCCAGCAGGGTGTACTCTGTACTCATTAAAAAAAAATATCCAAAGAGGTGTTGCCGTCTTTTCCAAGCAAGCGAAAGCGGAAAAGAATAAATACTGATGATTAGGTGCCCCCCCCCCCCCCCCCCCCCATCTTCAAATACATCAGTCCTCATCAAGCTGATGTACAGTAAATACCAGGACAATCCACCAGATCCATGTACCACCCCCTTTCTTATTTGATGCAAATTGCATTATAATATGACACAAAATGTTCTAAATTTTCTACTGATAACTAATTCATGACAAATAATGGAACAAATGATGTAGTAACAAATGTTGTACAAAGCACAAAAAAAACCCACAAATATTTCTGTCACAGTGAATCTGTGAAAACGGTTTCAGATGTTTGTTGAGTTGATAAATCAAGAGGAAAAAGTTGGCTCTTGTTCTCAGACTCCTCAAAGCAGGTACCACTAGTATCATCGTATTGTTCATCAAACGAAGCCTCAGTATGAGCAAGCTCCCCATACAATCTAAACAACGTCAACTGGGATTATCAGCATATGGCAAGAGAATTTTCTTCAACCTCACTGAACCACTTGTGAATTACTGTCGTCATGGCAACTTTGCTATTGGAGCCGAAATGAGAATATTGATTTCAGTGTCTTCTAATGAGGGGGAAGCTTTAGCAGATCGTGTTAGGGATGGTTCAGCTGACTTGAGGTGAGCTACACAAGTGTGAAAATGAACCAATGGGAGACGGCAGGACCCTGGAACAGCAGATCTAACTGGGAGGCCACGGTGTAGCATTCAGCACTTTTACAGTCTGGTCAGGACACGTGGCTGAGATGCTGGGCCATGGCGGAGAGGGATTAAGCGAAGCAGCATATGGTGTGGTCGGGAAGTTGCGATGGGACTGCTGGCTCCATAAAAAAATGCGTTGAAAGCATTTGCCAACTGGTGGCTTCCTGTTTCCACATCACAATTGAATATGCTGGTTACTTGCCAAACTGGCTAAGTTATGGTTTGCACAAGGAGAGAATCTTATATGAATGTAAGAGAGACTTGGTATCAAACCTCCATCATCAGGCTGATGGAAGACTCAGAACAAATTCAACTTGAGGGGCTTCGGGTTTGGAGCTCCATGTCATCATCTAAATATCAGCTAGGGAATTTTGAGGGAAACTGTACAAGACGTCAGGTGAAGCTTGAACTAATTCAGCGAGACAAGTTTATCAGTCAAATGTTGCTGAAAGAAAAAATTGTTTGGATTTTACTCAAAATGAATAAATTATGTTGGTAGTTCTTCAGAAAATACAACGAGCAGCTTTTATTCTTCATGTACAGATATACAAAAACGTATCAAGTGTTACGGAATGCAACAGATATTTTGAGTGGGTTCCACTAATGCATGATGTGATGAGTGCTAACATCAAAACTGCATTTGTATGCAGACATTACACACACACACAAAAAAGACGAACATACAAAATTTTGCTACACAAGTACGAGCAAAAAGCTCTGAGGTTCATCATCGTCATGTTTTGTCCCTCCATCGTCACATCCAGGTCGTCTTCGTCATCGCTGCTACCTTTTCAGTCCCCTCTGGGCTTGTTTCAGTAGCGAATCAAAGTCCAGCTCCTCAAACCTGCTCCTGACCAGAGAGCGCTCTGCAACTTTGTTTGCATCTGAGGAAGAGAGGGAAGAACCACGGGGGGCAAAATAATGAGAATCTGCTACAGCTCAAATTGTTTTTATGTGTTCTGCTGCCTCGATGAAGTAGTAAATATACAGTTAAACTAACATACTTGTCCTTATTTTTGGAGTCTTACCTAGATCAGCGTAGTCGGAATTACAAAACTGTCTTCGTCCTCCAAAGCAGATGTCAAACGGCAGCTCATCAGGCCGTCGTAGTTTTCCGCCGTTATCGATGGCTGCAAATGCATCCTCCATGTTGTAGAACGTCACAAACCCATAGTGGTCACTGTGGGAACCAAAGACGAAGGATCTTTAATACTGAAAAATACAAACTCCCCACATAAAAGACAGGCTGATTCTGTGTTCTTACCCTTTATCGCGGAAGTGAAGGGAAACACATTCTACTTCTCCGAACTGAGAGAAGCGCTCTCTCAGTTCGTCGTGTGTCATGGACCTACGGATGCGGCCGACATACACGACTCGGCGCTCATCCTGTGTGACAGGATTTTTGTCATTACTCAATGCCCAACTAAATACCAAAAACACATCAATGGACATGCCGGGAAATACTTTTACTCACTATGGCTTTCAGTTTCTGAATCCTCGCTTCATGTTCTCTCTGGAGTTTCCTGGACTCTCTGCTGCTGTTGGGTAAAAGAACAGATTGACAACAATTCTTAAAGGGGACCTTTTATGCGTTTCCAGCTTTTCAGACTCATAGAATATATCTAAAATGTTGGATACTTGTTCTAGAGGATGTGGAAGTGTCCTATCATGAGGTAAGCATGTGTTAAAGTATCCGGGGGTCAGTTTCAGGTTCTGCACTGCTGAAAACACTCAGATTTGGAGTTTTTTTAAAAAGTCTCATTTTGTGACATCACAACTTCAGGGGAAGCTCCATATACGGCAACTCACATGGCCCTGGTCTCATTGCCTAGTGGGGTTGCCGCCCAGACGGAGGCAGACTACAAGGCTACAGGTGTTGTCATCAAAATGGCTAACAGAAAGTGTTTTTTTTGGGGTGCAAACACTTCTTATCTTTGCTTAGACTTCCCAAAGAAGACGAATTAAGGCAGTAATGGGAAAATTTTGTTTTCGGGGGAGCAAGTAACTCTTTCGCCTTCATGGACAGCCGTTTCCCAACCAAACCTCAGTTCAATGCTGGATTTGCGAAAAAGCTAATCCTGAAGGCAACTGCTGTCCCCTCTTTACATGGTCGTGAGGAGGACACCGAGCCACAGGCTGTAAGTAACATTTTGTCAGTGTCTTGTCTGTTTTTAGCTCTGAACTGCTGTGAAAGAATTGCTCTCAGTGTAACTGTAGTAAAACCAACTTGTAAGACAGGAATATGAAACTGTATTTCTGTTTTAGGACTGCTGCATGTATGACAATGAAAATGTAGGGTAGCAAAAAACCTGCGGAGGCGTGTTCACTTTTGGCACAGAATAAAAAAGTACCAAGAATTTCCAAAGGCATCCCCACCATACATTCACTGACTCACCTGTAAACATCCCTCCAGCGTCTACGGCAAGTCCGCAGGGATGGCGATGGAGACCTGGACCCAGACCAAGATCTGGATCTTGACCTTTTGAATCTGGATCTAGACAGCCTATAGTGGCGAGGTGGGGAGCAGGAGACAGAGCAGGATGAGGAGCTGCTGCTCTCAGAGCGTTTGTGATGGAGCCTGCAACCACAAACAAACACATGATACAGTTCCATACTAAAGACCAACAGAGAGACTGAAGGTGGACACAGATATTAAAGGATGGCTAACCTTGGTCTTTTGGGAGAGCAGGATGGTGAGCTTGAGGAGGAAGAGGATGATGATGACCAGGAAGAAGAGCTGGAGTCAGAATTGGGAGAGCTTCTCCGATATCTTCTCTTCTTTCTTCCTCTGCTCGGGGGGGTGGGTGGAGGCGTTGGTAGAGTGCAAGGAGCAGTGCCATCTTCACTGACACCCCCATCTGAAAATGATCTGGTCCTGTGGTCTTCAGAGTCCTGCACCTCATATTTACCATGAACGGTGGTGGTAAACTCAGCGTTAGAGGCTTGTTTTTTGCATTCATAGCTGGCACTTGACCTGCTGGTGGTCACCTGCACCTCATCAGCTGTTTTATCAGTGTCCTTGAGCATCAAGGGTTTAGCTCCACTCCGCTGAGTACCACTTGGAGGTGAATGATCTAGAGGACCGCAGTAATCATGATCGAAGGATACAAATGAGTAGACGCGAGGTGAGCAGTGAGAGAACTCTGGAACGCTTGCCTTCTTGGCCGGTAGTGGGCGGGGATCAATGATCTGAATGGCCTTGGGTGGAGGATTTTTGCGTCTTAATAAGTGCTCTTCTCGAGTGCTGAGGATGATTTCAGTGCCGACGGGCTCAAGGATATCCAGGTGCTCAAAGATGTGGACATCGGGTTGATTCCCAGTGGCTTTTCTAGATTCTGGAGCGCTCCATTCTGGTTCTTGAGATCTTTCCTGTTCTGTGTGTGGCTGCAGATGTAGAGGGGGTGCAGATCTTGTAAAGTTGTGTGCGGTCTCCAGCTTGCTCTCACCTTCCTCTTTAGCTGTCAGGGAGGGAGGGGTTCGGATACGTTAGCATAGCTAAATCATCATAATAAAATCAGACGTCAACATCTGACGGAACGCATCACTCACCTTGTTTTTCCTCAAACTGCTCCAGTAAACTGGTTACGTCAGGGGCTTCAATTCCTGAAGGGTAACAGCAGACATTAAAAGTCTTGTCAGGACCCGTCTCTTTACAGCTGAGCTGGGGTGACTGGTCGTCGGGAAGAGGAATAGTGGAGGGACCCTCTGGTAACGTCCCCTTCCCTGGCGGTGGAGTGTGAAGGCAGGTTGTGGGCTGGTTGGTGTAAGGTGGCAATGATAGACACATTGCTGGGTCTGGACCTGTTAGCTGAGGACCCTTTGACACCATCTTGATTTCATGTGGTATCTTGTGATCTGAGTTAAATTCACTTTGTGTTATCACTGGAGAGCCAGAGGAAATACCTGAAGGTTTGGTTTCCTGAGTCCTGGTGCACTTTGGCCCATAATCCTGCTTTGGCTTTGGGTCTGAGGAGGATGTTTGTGATTGCATTTGGATCTCTGGCATGCTGGAGTCCTGGTTGTTGGAGTCTCCTTTGGACTGGACAGTGGAGGGCAGGGGGAGGAGGACTGGATTTGGTGGGTCACTGCTGAGCAGTGTTAGCTTCTTGACTGGACTTTCCCTGCTTTCGCAAATATTTACAGCTGTGTCCACTGTGACATCTGGCAGTGGACTAGCAGGTGAGGCAGTTTCAGTTCTAGGGCACTTGTATCCACGGCGTTGTGTAGGAAAGGTGGGCTTGTCCTCTCCTGGGGGAAGCCTGGGGGATAGGGGGGCACGACGGGAGAACTGCTTGTTTCTGGGGTGTTGACAAGTGCTGTTCCCAATGCAGTCCACCTGATGGTGTGCAGTCTTTGGCCCACAGCTGCTTGGTCTTTGTCCGTGAGAACAGAGAATGGGGGTCAACTCTTTGGGGGGCTCAGTTACAGAGGGCCAAAGGGTGGTGTAGTTCCCCTGCTTCTCCACTAGAGGCTGCCTTCTCTGACGCAGCTGTCTGTACTGTTGGAGGCTCAGCGATTTGGTCTTAGCCTGACCCTTTGGCTGTAGTCCGTTAGCCTCAGGGCTGTCTTTACTAGACAATGGTGCTGTTAAGGCTTTAAGTGTTGGACTGGCAGGTGCTTCTGTGTTGTTTGGTGGCGCTGCAACAACATTTTTCTCATTCTGTTCCGTTTTCATAGTTTCATCTAATGAAGCCACTTGAACAGGTCCAAATCGAACTCTCTTCTTTTCTCTGGATGACGGAGTTCTGGGTGAGTTCCCATTCAACAGAACACTTTTCAGCAGTTTCTCATCACTTCTTTTTGTTTCTCCATCTTCTTCCTCCTTCGCTTGTTTCAGAGGCGTCTCCTCGTCAGATACAACATTGATCTCTTCATCACTGTCTCCGGTGGGTCTCTCATACTTCCAGATTTCTTCCCGAGAGAATAAGGTGTCGCTTCCCTTCACTTTGTTCCAGGAGGAGGCAGCCGGTCCCCTCTCCTCCCCTTCCACATGCAGCTTCAGACAGTAGGGGTGCATGATCCTCACCAGGTTGACCAGAGATGAGGAAGTGAAGACTTCCACATTCTCACTTTCTGCTTTCTTATTTTTGGTGTGAAACAATGTGTGACTTTGTTGTTTTAACACCTGCTGCAGTCTCTTTTCTTCCTTATCTCCATCACGTTTCAGTTTTAGTTTGCCAGCAAGGGTTACTTCATCCTGATGGGAAGATATAAAGAGAAAAGATGAACTTGAGTGTCTACATATAACATCGCTAAGATCAAACCCATCCTGTCTCAAAACGATGCAGGAAAACTTGTCCATGCTTTTGTCATTTCCAGGCTGGTTTCCTGCAACTCCCTCCTATCAGGCTGCACCAGTAAGTACCTAAAGACTCTCCAGCTGGTCCAGAACGCTGCTGCTCGCGTGTTGACTAGAACTGGTAGAAGAGACCATGTCTCTCCTGTACTGGCTTCTCTGCATTGACTTCCTGTTAAATTTAGAATAGAATTTAAAAGTCTTCTTTTAACATACAAAGCCCTCAACAGTCAGGCTCCTTCATACCTGACAGAGCTCATAGTCCCTTATTATCCAGGTAGAACCCTTCGCTCCCAGGATGCAGGGTTACCTGTGGTTCCTAGAGTCTCTAAAATTAGAATGGGAGTCAGAGCCTTCAGCTATCAGGCTCCCCTCCTGTGGAACCATCTCCCAGTCTCGGTCCAGGATGCAGACACCCTCTCTACCTTTAAGAGCAGACTTAAGACCTTCCTTTTTGATCAGGCTTATAGTTGGGCTGCTTAGGCTGGCCCTTAGATATGCTGCTATAGGCTTAGGCTGCTGGGGGATCTCCCATGGTGCACTGGGCTTCTCCCTCCTCCTCTCTGTCATCAAATACTCATATGTGTTACTAACTCATGTTCTTCTCCAGAGTCTTTGTGCTTCCCCAGTTCCCAGGTCCCTGACTGCTGCTGCTGCTCGAGGAGGCTACAGACCTGAAGAGCCTCAAGCTGCCACCCTTAGCATCACCTGCTCACGTCCCCGTCTGTCCATCATTCTCTCCTCCTTTCTCTCTCTCTTTATCTCTGTCCCTCTCTTTCCTTCTGTATATCTGTCTTCCTCCATTATCTGTCCCTGTCTCTACCCCATTTTCCTGCTCTCTTTCCCCCCAACTGGTCAAAGCAGAAGGATTGAGCCTGGATGTGCTCACCGTTCCTGCCTGTTAAAAGGAAGGTTTTCGTTGCCGCTGGTGCAGGATGTGCTGCTGATGGAGAATTGTTGGGTGTAAATTCATTGAAGGAGCGTGCAAGTCAGTTTTGGTTGTTTTTTTCAAATGTTAGTACAAAAGCACAGTGCAGCTTTTTACTTAAACATGTCCATTTCAAAAATACAAGCACCTCTGTCCTGTTTAGTGCATCTAGTATGATGAAAAGACTGCCTTTCCCACTGTAAATGACTTCTTTCAGGCTTGTGTATATTGCTTGTCAGCGAGTGTGCACCCACCGATGACATGTCTCTATACTCCTGGTAGGTGAGCAGCTTGGTGTCTGGCAGGGTGTCAAAGGGAGACAGAGTGCCCACATCATCCTCCACACAGTCCAGCATCTCGGTCAGAGCTGACAGCAGGGTCTCGCTCTCGCCCTCCCCTCCACTCTTGTCCTGAAATATGGCAGCAGAGTCCAAACTGACTGTTAACTACTATGTGAGGCTTAAAGTGGAAAAAGAAAATCCGGAGCCTGAAACTACCCCTTTTGCTTCACTGCAGATGATTGGTTAAACCATACACTAGAAATCCACCACTTGAAGCCAAAAATGTGTTGTGCAGCATCACTATCACTATGACTACATGAACACGCGTGGATGGTTTGGACTTGTAATGAACACATCAGTGTAGATTACTGTGGCGACTGAACTCTGACCTCTGGTGAAACAGTGGAGTCTTCAAAGATAGCCAAAATGGAGTGGTCCATGCAGGACTGGGGGTCCATGTCCACGCCATTCACGTCTCCTCCTCTGCACAGGGAAAACTGCAGAAGATAACCCACAGAAATCAACCTCCATATGAACTGGTCTGAGAGCTGATACCTCTGTATGGAGTCAACATTACATTCTGGAACCATGGGGGAACTTGTAGGTACGTGGCTGCGTATGTTGCAACGTGAATTGTAAATGAGACAAGCTGTACACCACAGGTTTATTAAATTAACATGTTGTTTTTTAAATGCTTTCATTTCACTGATTCATTATTTGGGCAGCGCGGTGGTGCAGTGGTTAGCACTGTCGCCTCACAGCAAGAAGGTTCAAGGTTCCAGTCCCGGCTCCATCACAGGATCTTTCTGTGTGAGTCTCCATGTTCTCCCTGTTCCTGTGTGGGTTCTCTCTGGTACTCCAGCTTCCTCCCACAGTCCAAAGACATCAAGAGAGGACGAGGCTGATTGATACTCTAAATTGACTGTAGGTGTGAATGTGAGTGTGAATGGTTGTCTGTCTCTATGTGTTGGCCCTGTGATGGACTGGTGAACCCCTGCGACACTTAACAGGATAAGCGGAAGAAAATGGATGGATGGATTCATTATTCTGGCATTAAAAAACAATGGAGGCAGTTTAGAAGTTATTATAAAAGTCCATAACAATTCGAGTATGGTTGTGACATCTGGAATTTCTGTTGAGTACCAGCAGGTACAAGAGAAATTAGGGCACGTGAGCAAGTGAGAGGAGTTCAGGTTGAGGACACCAGAGAACCCTGATCACCAACTGGGACCATGAACCAGTCGCCAGTTGCTCTCCTGGTTAACATACACAGTCCCAGTGCTAGGCTGACTGGATCGGAAAACAGGCTTGAGACAAAGAAATCATTTAATGTGCATCGCTGACAAATCATTCCAGGTGGAGGAGAGTGAAGTACAAGGGAGGAGGATGGGAGGAACAGCCTTGTATGAACATCTTGTTCTTCCCTGTCAGGTCTAACATGTAAAAGTTCCACGACGATGCCAAATACAGCAAACACGAGAAGACAATTGATGATATAAACTAGTGTTTCAGTGTGTCATTTCCGCATTTGTATCTGTCAAACTGTAGGTTAATAATCGGACTGGCCGCCTCCCTGATCACTTCCCTCAGTAGTAGCAGCCTCGTTTTAGCCACGTGTCGCTCTGCGCGCATGTGCCGGTCAAACAGGCCTGATCGCAACCACGAAAGCCGCCCGGATCACTTATTCTGATGCCAGATCACCTCAATTAATGACACCGGTACCTGACTGGGGTTGTTGCTGCACAGAAAGTCGCCGTTGCTGGCATTTAAACTCCCGTCTTTCCCCCTCCACCGCGCCGCCATCTTGCTCGCTGGCAGGCCAGATTGAGACACGTGGTCACCGGCTTCGCGCGAATACAGGAAGCTGACCTGAGACCAGTTTACCATTCACATTTGAGTCATTGAGATTTGATTTGAGCACTTAAATCAGATCCCAGGTCAGTTACTTACTTTAATTACTAGTTTAGTCTTGGAGCGACTTTATGCTGATGAGCCAGTTCGTGTAGATTTGTTGAAATTAGTAGTTTAATTTAAATTTCATGACTCGAAGAGCTGGTTTTCCACTCTATGGCTACATTCTTTTTTGGCTATGTTTTCATACCTGACGTGTTGTGTTTTATATACATATTTTGCTACTCGTAACTTTTGATTCACGTGTTTCAGTATATATATTTGTTTTGCTCGAAAGCGACACCTTGCGTCCCGTTTTCGGTTCTACAAGTTTCTCCCAGTGAAGAAATGAATTTACGCCGGGGGGGCAGCATCACTCACGAGGAGGTGTTGTCGTAACTCAGACTTCATTCATTTGTGTCATAGACGTATTACTTTTCGCAGGTGGTGGCATCTCCGACATATTTCATTTATCCATTTATCTTAACGTTTTCAATGAATCGTTAATTTATTATAAACGTGTAACAATCTTCATCAGGTTTTGGCATTTCAGAATTGTTACATTTATTTATTTTAGACATTTAGTAAGTTGGTAAGTTCATTGGTTTATTTATTTACAGGTGTTTTACGTGTGTTAAAAAGTGTTTTACTATTAAAAATGTAAAGGTTCCTCCACCCTTGTAAATAGTCTTTAAAATAGATATATTCTTAATATTTTATCATTTGTACCTGAAAGTACACATCCTGTAAGATATTCCATAGGTTGATAGCAGTCGATAGATCAGAAAATGGCTTGAAATAATACATTTTGAAATGTTTCCACAAACTGAGACCCTGTGAGCTACGCGTTCACACATAAAGAAATATGTTTAAATAATGGTTTTCCCCTTCATAGCAGGAGGCTTTAGTTGGTATGTTAAATTGTTCAACAACACTCTGAATAATCATTAAGTGCTCCAGTAGCTGCTTTATTATAATTGATGAGACACTCACTGCAGTATTCAACATCAGACTGGCAGCGTGTTTGACGGAATGACAAGTAACATTACGGCAATCCATCCAAGTTTAATGGTTTGACTGGTCACCAGAACAGAGATCATCTACATAAGACTAATGTGTTGGCTGTTTAACTAGAGTATTCAGCCTTTATCTCACTAAGGATTTGCTATTAGGGCCTCGCCACAGTGTCACCATCCAGTTGTCTCACATGAAAGGACACCCGCTGAGGTCCAATTTGACATCTTCACAGTATAAGAACTGCAATAACAGCCAACAAGCTGCGCAGGAGATCTTTGTGACTGAAAATATTTGAATGCATTTTTATCGCTTGTGTTCACATGACTCACTCTCCCGCCACTGCACTCTGCGATTTACTCTGCATTCACATTAATCAGAAGCAGCACTGCTGTATAATAATTTTTTTTCTTTTTCCAGCAGCTTCATGCTGCTTTACCTGCTGTATAATGAATAATTAGCAGTAAGTCTAACCAAGAGACCCAGTTGTCATCACCCATGGTTTGTTTCTCTGGAGCTGACAGAGACCCTCAGCAGCACTGCACCACACGCTCCACTGACAGATTGTATGATGGTCTTTGCATGGCTGAGTGCATTTACATATTGGATACCGCTGCCAAATGTTTTGCTCTCATCCCCACATTCGTACCCATGACTGCACTGTTTCCAGCCAGCAGTGATGCAGAAGCTGTTGCGCTACATGAGTCTGTTTTTATCTTTTTAGGGTCAGCTGTGGTCATAGCCGGTCCAAATGTCCCCAAATCCGATGTCACACCTTATAGAGGTGAGGACGATGATGTGTGGCTGTTTTTAATGTAATTAGATTTAATGATTAAATGATTTTATCAATTTAATGTCTTTTTTTTTTTAATTCCAAGTGATTTTGAAATAATTTTCAAGTACAAAATGATACAACTTTGACTTTAAATATTTTCGTTTGGACTTAATTTCTTACCAAGTCTATTTTTTGTTAAATCTAAGGTATAATTTTCTGTTGCATTAAATTAAAATAAAGTCTGATTTAAGTAAGCTTAATAGAATATATACACTGCTCAAAAAAATAAAGGGAACACTTTTAAACAACACAATGTAACTCCAAGTCAGTCACACTCCTGTGAAATCAAACTGGCCACTTAGGAAACAACACTGATTGACCAGATCAGTTTCACCTGCTGTTGTGCGAATGGAACAGACAACAGGGGGAAATGATTGGCAATTAGCAAGACACCCCCAATAAAGGAGTGGTTCTGCTGATGGTGACCACAGACCACTTCTCAGTTCTTATGCTTTCTGGCTGATGTTTTGGTCACTTTTGAACGCTGGTGGCACTTTCATTCTAGTGGTAGCATGAGACGGAGTCTACAACCCACATAAGTGGCTCAGGTAGTGCAGCTCATCCAAGATGGCACATCAATGCAAGCTGTGGCAAGAAGGTTTGCTGTGTCTGCCAGTGTAGTGTCTAGAGCATGGAGGCGCTACCAGGAGACAGGCCAGTACATCAGGAGACATGGAGGGGGCTGTAGGAGGGCAACAACCCAGCAGCAGGACCTCTGCCTTTGTGCAAGGAGGAGCCCTGCAAAAGGACATCCAGCAGGCCACAAATGTGCATGTGTCTGCTCAAACCGTCAGAAGCAGACTCCATGAGGGCCCAATGTTCACAGGTGGGGGTTGTGCTTACAGCCCAACACTGTGCAGGACATTTGCCAGAGAACACCAAGACTGGCAAATTTGCCTCTGGCGCCCTGTGCTCTTCACAGATGAAAGCAGGTTCATGCTGAGCACATGTGACAGAGTCTGGAGATGCCATGGAGAACATTCTGCTCCCTGCAACATTCTCCAGCATGACCGGTGTGGCAGTGGGTCAGTAATGGTGTGGGGTGGCATTTCTTTGGGGGGCCGCACAGCCCTCCATGTGCTCGCTAAAGGTAGCCTGACTGCCATTAGGTACCGAGAGGAGATCCTCAGACCCATTGTAAGACCATATGCTGGTGCGGTTGGCCCTGGGTTCCTCCTACTGCAAGACAATCCTAGACCTGCTAGACAAAGGCATTGATGCTATGGACTGGTTCCCCAGACCTGAATCCAATTGAGCACATCTGGGACATCATGTCTTGCTCCATCCACCAATGCTACATTGCACCACAGACTGTCCAGGAGTTGGCGGATGCTTTAGTTCAGGTCTGGGGGGAGATCCCTCAGGAGACCATCCGCCACCTCATCAGGAACATGCCCAGATGTTGTAGGGAGGTCATACAGGCACATGGAGGCAACACATGCTACTGAGCCTCAATATGACTTGTTTTAGGGACGTTACATCAAAGTTGGATCAGCCTGTAGCGTGTTTGAGTGACTCCAAACCCAGACCTCCATGACTTAATTTGATTTCCATTGATTTTTTTTGTTGTCAGCACATTCAACTATGTAAAGAACAAAGTATTAAGTATTTCATTCATTCAGTGGATATTATTTTAGTGTTCCCTTATTTTTTTGAGCAGTGTATTTAAATGACATTTGACAATATTCATTTATTGTCATTTGATTAAAATATTACAAATGTATTTTTAAATTGAAATTCTAATGAATTTATTCCACAGGATCTGTGAATTTCATAAGAAGAAAAGGTGTTTCAGTGAGTGAATGAAACCAATTTCAAATGTGAAAAAAGAAACACCACTGGAAGAAAACGTCACCTCCCCTTCCACAGGTATCTGATTTAACTGCTGTATGTGATGCTATTCCCTCTGATCCTGTGCGAAACAGCCCCATCTGACTGCTAAATCCAATTATACAGTCTATATTTCATGGTTAATCTCCATATAAAGTCTCCTACGACACAAGTCAGGTGAACAGCAAAGGTGTTACCCGTATTACACACATACGTTGGAAGTGAGTGTCTGATTTTAAAAAAGGATGGTGAAATATGTGCCTCTGAGTTTTCCATGGCTTAAAAATCCTACCTGGCCTGTCGAAGATTTGTAATTGATAGAATTAATAGATGTGACTCTCAGCTGAGTCATGAATTAAACCTAGACAAGATTATTAGATTATTCTAAAAGTGTTTTCACAGGTCCGGCTAAAAAAAAAATCAATAAGACGGCTGCAGCTCATCTAGAACGGGGCAGCCGGAGCTCTCAGCAACACCAAGAAAGTAGAGCACATGAGTCCTCTAATCTCTACACTAACTTCCTGTGGGTCAAAGACTAGATTTTAAAATTCTACTCCTGGTTTATAGAATAAAAGGACTTGGCCCAAAATACCTGTCGGATCTCTTCTTTGCCTATGATGCGTCTAATCCTCTCAGTACTGACTGTTACCAGAACCAGTCAGCTTTTAGTTTCAGTGTTCCTCACCTGTGGAACAAACTACTGGAGAACCTGAGACTTTCTACATCTGTTAGCTCTTTTAAAACAGGCCTTCAAACATTTTTATTTACTGCTGCATTCCCAATAGTCACCACCCCCAGCTTCTTTTAAACAACTCTTTTAATGTAATCAATATTGATTTTCAAATTGATCTGTTTTATTGTAATTTTATTTTCAAGAAGGTCGAACTTTAAATTTGTTGGGTTCAAAAACCGTTTAAGAGAGATTGCATGTCCAAGTGAACAGATGTGAAAAGAGAGCCTGGTTTCTAACCGAGGTTTGATAGAAACCTGAACTTCTCCTGATGAGGAGGAATACGAATCCCTCAGAGAGTCACACAGGACGTACGAAAGATATAATCTGAGAACCAACATATTTTCTGTAAATTAGGATCAAATTCTATTTTAACAATCTTATTTTCCTTAATATTTTAAGCTGAATATCATTTTCTTTTAATATAGTTATCATAATGTACTTCTGCAGTCTTTTAATGCTAATTATTATGTTTTTAACTGTGTAAAGAACTATGATTTGCTGTGGGGCTCTATGAACAAACTTGCCGCCCAGTCAACATCAGTGCTGACGACTGTGTGTACCCTGCGATGGCACGTCAAAGTGCCTGGTGTGTATTAAATGTATCACCGGTCCAGTGGTTGATTTTCTCCTGAACTGTAGTTTTCCACAGGTGTGAGTGAATCTCACCCTTCTATCATCGCAGGAACAGCCTGCGTGTATCAAAGACATCCAGCTGATACCTGCTCACATCTGAAATACTCAGATACTTCTATATTCTGCCTTGTGTTTTCTACATCAAACACAACCACCCACAAAGCTTCAGTTTGAATGATGTGTGTGCGTGTGTGTGTGCGTGTGTGTGTGTTCAAGGTGCTCAGAAGCAGCAGTACTAAAGAGAACTGTCACCCAAGACTATAAAACTCCACCAGCGGAGCGATATCCACTCAGTAGATCATCACTCCACTTGTCATGTCTTTTTGCTTGACAGTCGGGCAAACACCGACTGCGAATGTCGCTGAGGGATTATAGTTTCTGAGAGACTCTAGTTAGTGAGTGATAACACTTGGCCATTGGTCAGCAGTCCAGTTGTGGAGGTTTCCAGTGGCTGCTGTTAACTCAAACAAAGTGTGAAGTAATGTGCAGCCCTGAAACAGTCCAAAATTTGAGGTCAGACGTAATAAACGCAGTAACAGAATCTTGATTCAAGTTTGCTGTGCCGGATCAGACCATGACGAACAGCAGGGTGCTTTCCTTAAGAGAATGAATGAGACAAAAAGCGGAGGGAAAATCTCTGGAGTGCTGTTGCCACTTTGAACTAAAATGTTCACGGAAACAGTTCCGAACAGTATCTACAGGACTCAGCAGAGGTTTTTTTGGGTTTTGTTTTTTTTTGACCCGCTGAGAATTGCACACCTACATATTTTAGTCAGAAACACTAAAAATTGGATGAAATTCACTTTGTTGCGCCAAAACTCATTACAGTATGAGCTCATTCTCATCACTGATGGACCTAGAGGACTGTAATTTTTTTGGGATACGTAACAAATACACTCTTAGCTGTTTATTTTAATATCATCTTAATCATCACCACAGTGGTGGAAAACACCTACCGGAACGTACTGGTATCCATTTATTTCTGGAGATTTATGAATTTAAGTTGTTTTATTTATGTTCATTTTCCCTCTTTAAAACTTTTTCTAAGTGATCTGATACTGAAGAACACACACATGCATACAAACATGTAGAGTTGTTGCTACTAATGTTTTCTACTGAGTCAGATGAACATTTAATATCCACGAATTTACGTTACAGACACACTGAACACCACTGCTACAACACCACCTCACGTAGTCCAGTCAGATTCTAGGTTTTGACCTGTTTCTTTTTTTTAGGGTGGATCCGTTATCATGCTGTGGTAATTAGACCCAGTTCTACTTAAATCTCTAACATTCAAACTTTAACCAGTTTCAATATAATGGCTTTTAAGTGACTTATGAGGAATTGCTCTGCCCACTGTGAGCAATCAGCAGATGTGACATATATTCTCCACTAGATGGCGATATTACACATCTACCCAGAGAGTTGTAGCCACACTCAGGTTTTCTATTATTAGCCCTCCAAAGTTGTGAATGAGTTAATTCCCAATGAGCTGCTTGCCCCAGCCACCTAACCACGCTGGATATCAGATATTCATATGTGAATGAAATGGATGCATAATGAATGGAGGTTCATCCCCTCTTCATTTGTGTTTCGTTATCTTGTGTTATCTGGCTGTTTCTCTGACAAGGACTATGGATGTGTCTGGCCTCTTATCTGAAGCATACCAGCGAGAGCTTGACCTTTCTGCTGAATGTCACCGCGGTGCACACAGTCAATGGCAGCACTAGATTAGTGTGGGGATGGAGATATAGTTGCAGCACATGTGTTAACATGGTACCACATATTCGCCCTTCATAGCGAGTACCTCCCTTATGCATCTTACCTGCTTTACATCTGCTCTGTGACCTCTATTTTTGTGCTGTACTGATCATGTTGTACATCTCTTTTCACCCCTACCACACACACACACACACACACACACACACACACACACACACACACACACACACACACACACACACACACACACACACACACACACCTCCTGCCTCATCTCCCACAACTCTTGAAACACATTACTGTCTGAAATGGGGCCAAAGAACCCTCCGGTCTCCTGCGGGTGCACTGTGCTCAGCTCTGTGTATGTGTGTGTGTCTGTGTGTGTCTGTGTTGAGGAGGGGGAATTCTTTGTAAGTGGGTCACCTTATTGCAGCATCCAGCACCATGTCAACACATATACACATGCACGCACACACACACTTGAGGATGAGACAGCATGTAACACTGGGAGCAGGGTGTAATAAAAAAAAAGGCAAACACACTGTGATCTTTAACTTGACACCTCTACAGGGAGAGCCGAGCGTACAAGTGTTACTTTGAGACCGCTGAGTTAGGGAGTTGTGTTGCTGTCGTCCTTGTTTGATTTCCCGTTGCCTCCGTCTTTTGCTTTCATGGCGGAGAAGAGGAATGCCCTCCCACATGGCGCAGAGAACATCTGTTAGTGAGGATTGAGGGCCTGAGAGAAAAAGAGGAGGAGGAGGAGAAAGGAGACTCTCATCAATGCAGAAAACAGCAAAAAGAAAGGAGGTGAAGTAAGAAGGAGAGAGTATGCAGAGAGGTGGAAAGGGGAGGAGAGAAAGTGACATCAGCTGGAAGAGACCACCCCGTCAACAGGACAGAGGTGAGGGACTTACAGTTGTACGTGTGCATGTACACACACAAGCAAAGACACCCAGCGTGGTAACAGAAGCCTACATCAATAATGTAGCTGAGAGAAACAAGATGCACATTTTTCCTTACATAAGAGAGCCTCAGAACAGCCTCTTTCATTCTCTAGTTTGCCCTCAGGCTGGATGCACACACCGACACACACACCGACACACACACCGACACACACACCGACACACACACACACACACACACTGTTTCTTAAGCTGATTACATTTGCCATCCAAGCAACTTTGCAAGAGAAGTGTGCTGAAGCAAAGGCACAAGAATGACACTCGAGCTGCTTCTAACTTCATTTTACTGACTTTATGTAATTTGTTTCTCTCTCTGGAGTACTATTTCTTCCACTGGTCTCTTGTTTGCAGGATCTTCAATTATGGAGGTGCTGTAACAGGCTAGTGTGCAAACCTTTGATGCCCTGAGAAATGATCTTTGTCTTTGCTGCTGTGGGCAAACTGATTCGGTGAAACCTGCCAGAGCACTCAGTGGTTTTGACCCAGGAGTCATTGTGGCATGATAGGCGACATCAAATAGACAAGACAGAATCGATCACACAACACCACTGGACTTGAAGCAGCAGTCTTTAAACCCTCAAAAGCATGGCATTTCTAGAATTACAATAGACTGAAATATACGTCCAGTATAAACCCTTTTGCAGCGTACTATTCAGTACATGTAAGGGTTTTAACCTGCTAACCGAAGATGATGAACATAGCAGTCATACATGCTAACATTAGCTCATAACAAACCATTTGCTAGTAGGTTTTAAAATTTACAATACAATTCAGTCTCCTGCTCTCTTTCCTTCTGTATATCTGTCTTCCTCCATTATCTGTCCCTGTCTCCGCCCTGCCCTCCTGCTCTCTTTCCCCCCAACCGGTCAAAGCAGAAGGCCGTCCCCATTGAGCCTGGGTCTGCTCGACGTTCCTGCCTGTTAAAGGAAGGTTTTTGTCGCCACTGTTGCAGGATGTGCTGCTCATGGAGAATTGTTGGGTGTAAATTCATAGAAGGAGTGTGGTACTGGACCTACTCTACCTGTAACGAGTCATCAGATAACTTTTGTTGTGATGTGGTGATCTATACAAATAAAACTGACTTGACTGGACAAAATTCTTTGTTGAGTTTACTGTTGTGTGAATTTACCTTTACATTTTTTTAATAGTTTGTAACTAACAATAATGAATTTTAATCAAATGTGATGTGATCAGCTTAATCAAAAATGAGGTTAATTTTCAGCAACTAGGATTGAACTAAAATGTTAACTGTTTTCACTGGGTAAAATTTGACTACAACACCATAGTTACATTTTGACCAAGTTAAGACTAACAAGGTTAAATTCTTATTCAAATAAAACTTTGCTAAAAACAAAATGAAGATGACTAAAGCATTAAAACTAACAAAGAAATATAAGATAAGATAAACCTTTAATCGTCCCACAGTGGGGAAATTTACATTGTTACAGCAGCAAGAACAAAGGAGAATTTAACATAAATAGGATTTGAAGAAGAAGAATATTAGAAGATAAATATAAGGGATAGTGCAAATGTACAAAAAATAAGTGTGCAAATGTGTAAAAATAAGTAATATATAAAAGTAATACACAAAGTAAAAGAGGAAGAAGTATGTACAGCAGTGGAGTATGTACAGTCTTAAATATATGTGTATGTAAATGTACTGTGTATGACACAGAACTAAGACTAATGAAACAAACAAAAAAAAAAGGTTTCAAATTAAACCTATGCTGCTATTTGTTTCAAACCCGGAGAATGTTCACCTGACAACTCAACAGAGAAATTTTGTTTTGTTTCTCATTTGTGGACCAGAAAATTACTGTTCAGACTTCGTTTGCTGAGGAACTAAAGTGACAAAGACTCCCCAGGAGTTAAAGTGAGACTGAATATTGAGAACAACACATCTCCAGTGAGTAATAATTAAGGTTAGCACGTGAGCCTCAATAACTTTATCGACGGATGAGATTGTTTTTTATTATTCAACAATTCAATTTTCCAAGAAAGGAATTGAGGAAACATCTCAGAGAAAAGCTTCATCTTGAACTAACAAAGTTTAGTTTTGAGCAGCACAGAAGGCAACTGTGAGGCTTGGTTTGCTCCAAAAATTGCTTCCCTGCTCTTAGGTGTTATTTTATTCCCTGAAGATGGTCCTTCACCTTCTTGTTTTACTCTGTCTTTAATTATCATTATTTATCTGTGTCACATGGCCCTTGACTACCTGCTACCTGGCGAACTGTTGCCACTTTGTTTGCGTTTACATAAATAAAAAGGTGTGGTTTGTGTTCATGCCTGTCCAAAAGTATCAAAGTATCAAAAGTGTCTGTGAGAAACTGTTAATGTGGGCAGATATGTGTGTGTGTGAATCACAGTTTTCATTTGTAAACCTGTGTGTACGTGCTCTTTTAGAAGCTGATCATGCTTGTGCTATCCTTTTTCTGCCACATTGCCATGGCGACAGTGCCCTCCCGGGGTAATGGGGGACGAGTGCGCTAGAGCTATTTATTCTCCCTCCCTCTGTCGCCTTCTCGTTTCCTCCGTGTCTCTCTTCCCGTCTCTCTCACTCACTCACTCCATCTCTGCCCTCTTCCTCCTGCAACCTCTCTATCTCTCAGTGTCTCCCTCCTTCCTCTGCTCTTTCTTCCCCTCTCTGATTGGCTGAACACTCTCCTCTTCAAAATGAGATACTGCCTAATGAGACAGAGGGTGAGGGAGAGAGGGAGGGGGGAGACAAAGAGCAAGTGTCTTAAAAAAGGGAAATAGAAATATGAGGGGGAGGTGATCTATGCAGACTTGTGTTCCTCTTTGCATGTAAGAGGAGAGATCCTGATTAACCAAAACTATGTGATGTCATTTTGGAGGGAAACAGGAGGGATGTAAAACATTTTGTGTCATAGAGAACGTTGTAGCGCTGTAGGATTAGTTGGGGTCTTGACCCCAGTGGCTTCTAACCCTTGATTAGCAGTTTCCAGCCACGGTTCATAACATTTTTAACTTGTGCCCAACTACAGGAAGTCACATCAACTTAAAACAATTTTTTGGGGCATTTTACAGAACTCCAAAAGCAGCATAATTTGTTTTGTCATATCCTATCATCTGATGACAACTGGGAAATATCTTTGACCCCAAGATGGGAACCACTGCTTCAGATAAAGCTGGAGATATTTGGTGTGTTCAGTTTCCCCATTTCCTGTTGTTATGCTAAGCTAAGCTAACAGCCTACTGGCTACAGCTTCGGCCATCAGTTTATGTGTTTGCAGGATTAACTCAAACAGTTGTGCAGGGAGGGAGCAGCATGGTTCCAAGCTAGAGTGGCGGTCTAGCAAATGAAGGGTTGCTGGTTCAATCCTCACTTCCCCTCGGTGACCATGTCGAAGTATCCTTGAGCAAGATACTGATCCCCTAATTGCTCCTGATGACCCTGCGACAGACTGGCGACCCGTCCAGGATGAACTCTGCCTCCCTAACCCGCCCAGAGTCAGCTGGGATAGGCTCCAGCCCAGCCCAAACCCCCCTCCCGCCACCCTTAATGGATAAGCGGTATAGAAAATTTAGAAGATTCGAAAATATTTAAATGAAATTTGGTAGAATGGTAGAACTGAGGTTGAGAAATATTCTGTTGGATTTTAGAGAAAGATGGACAGAAAAAATAGTGTATTTTATGGAGGAGTATAAATAAAATCACACAAAGTTCTCTTTGGTAGGGAGGTGATTCAGTCTGAAAAAAAGAAAGCAACTAAAGAAGTCTTGAGAAGAAACACACCTACATGCTGCTTATGTTTGCCAGGCCTTTTAATTTTTTCACATCGACATTGCCAGGAGACATTTTTGTGGTATCCCATTTAGATTTTGGAATTGATCCGGATCTGATGATGTCATATCACCTTGGTGGAGGCATGTTCTCTCCAAGTGCCCTCTAGTTTACTTGGCAGACACAAGTGATATCAACCTCATCTAAACGTAAATCAATAAGGGTATCACTCAAAACGTTGGACTCTTAGGTAAAGTGCATTTCTAAAACAGCTGTAGTTTTTGTAACATGTGAATCCTTTCACAGAGATTGTGTTAAAGTTCTTTTTTACAGCCTCATGATAGTGGTTGTAGGAGGGGCTTAAATAAACTAGGGTGCCCAAAGAGAAATATGTCACGAGGGCAAAAGTGAGGCTCATTTTCAGAAGTTTTTGAACCGACATTACATGTCACTAAGGCCTGTTCGTTCCTGGTGTCAGTAGATTTACTCACAAAAAATGCCCTGTTTTTGTATTTAAACCGAGCCTAGCAATAATCAAACGGGTAGAAATATATACACAAAGTGACAAAGAGAGACAAATGCCATAGTGATGAGAGAAAGATGAGAGCAAGATATAGACAGTGGGAGGGAACAGTAGAGCGGAAGAAAGAGTAATAAGGAAATAGAGAGACAGTGAGGCAGGCGGGGTGGGGGGGGGGGGATAAATGGCCGAGTAGAAAGGAAGATGAGTGAAGTGAGAGAGCAACACTGTGTGACATACTGCAGACAGAAAGACTAACGGCGCGAGAAGGGGAGATGACAGAGAGAGAGAGACAGACAGAGAGAACAGAGGGAAAGAGCAAGAGAGAAAGAGAGAGTGCCAAGGCATGTCAATCCTCTCCCCCTCCTTCATCCTCCCCCTTTTCCCTCCCCCCTGCCCTCCCTGCCATGTAGCAGACTTTCGCTAGATGGTAACAAGCCACTCAGATGGCTGCAGCACACGCACATTTATGCACACGTTGCCCGCCACTCGATTTCCTGAGATCATATGAACTTGCGTGTGTGTACCTTCATGCATGTGTGTGATGTATGTCATTGTAACAGCAGCAACTACATATTTGGGGGGGGGGGGGCACACGTCACATGGTTGTTATTCTCTCAAATCTGCCTTTCAGGTCACTTTGACAGTCCACGCTCTCTCTCCCTCTCTCTCTCTCTCTCTCTCGAACACTCAGCTTCTCATTCCCTCCCTTTCTTTTCCTTCTTTTCTCCCTCTCTCCTCCCACCTGAGCTGTAATTTGCAGGGCTGATGAGGGTGAGGGCAAAGCAGAGAGGCAGGAACAGAATTCTCCTCTATAACACACACACAGTGTGATTCAGTGTACAGCTACAACTGAGAGAATCCGATCCTTTGTGTGTGTGTGTGCACGCGCTCTTTTTTAACCTCTTCCTCTCCTCTGTCTCTCTTTTGCTTTTTGTCACTCTCTCTTCCTCTCTCTTCCTCCCTCCCTCCGTCTCTCTTTGCTCTCTGGTGGTGTGTGTGTCTGTGTGTGAGTGTGTGTGTGTGCGTCTGTGTTTGTGAAACGTGGGGATAACAGACGCTCATGTGAGCAGCCTCAGTGGCGGCAGCAGTGACTGGTGAGAAAGAGGAGAGAGAAGAGAGCAGGGATAACACAGCCAACACCACCATCATTCTGATCGGATTCACACCAGACATGTGAGAAGATGTCTGTGGGCGGCTGCGCGTGTCCCGGTAAGTAGCTGCTGTGGTGATGGTTGCCGTTAACAACAGCCGCGCCACCGCTGCTGTTGCTGCTGCTGTTGCCAGCAACTGACTTTTTCTGGTCGTTGTTGTTGTTGTTGTTGTTGTTGTTGTTGTTGAATTTTGGTTGTTGACTGCTGCTCCTGCTGTGGCGTGACTGAGGCAGAGAGAAACAGGGAGAGAGGTGCCCCGGGGCCCTGGGGCTCTGTTTGCAAAGGCTCATGGGAGGTCATCCTCTGTGAGGGCTGAGAGGAGGGAAGAGACTAGAATAAATGGATCAACATGTAATCTGTTTCATCATCACTTTTACTGTATTGTTTTTATAATTTGGAGAAGAGACTGATCTTTGTTTGACCACACAACTGGTGGTGCAGACATCTGGGCTTGAAGTTGTTGCTATGGCACCACAAATGTTACTTCCTCTCTCTGTTCCTCTGCCTGTTTGTTGTTGTTGTCGCAGATGATGACAATTTCTGACTGCGGGCCAGAGTTAACAACAGAGTTCTTTTAAGGACGACACAGTACCAGATGTTCCACTCACTCATTCACACTGGAAGTGAAAAACTGACCAGCCACTCGTGAAGAGTTAGCAGAGAGGAAGAAAAAGATGGATCAAAGTGTGACATTTAAAGGGCACAGATCTCTGATCAAAGGATTGATTCTGCACTTCTTCCCACACAAGAAGTGTTGATGAATGTTTGATGTCTCACAGGAGTGTATCATTAAGAGGTAGATGAGAGTGATCCAGAGACTTCTCAGTAGCACTGCCACATTTGTTTGGCTGTAAGTGGTGCATCAGTTTATGCATCCCTGAAGATGGAACTCTCGTTGTTGTGTTTCCAAGGCATGACATAGATTTATAATGGTCTCATTAGGAAGTTTACCATCCTTTTTGACCCAGAAATACTTTCTTCACAAGTTCATGGAAGGAGGTCAGTAAGTGC